>NC_041014.1:5452031-5635951 GCF_004193775.1 Glycine soja | reverse complement strand
TCATGCGGTGATGCTTCCTTTTTAACCTCGATCGGTCATCTTCCTGGCCGATGTCGACTGGCATTTTTTTCGATCAATATCGGTGAAAAATATTTTTTTGCCAGAGATGGGCTAAATGTTTTCCTGGCCGAATAAATGCGAACATGCCAGTTTCGGCCGAAAACAAAACGTCGGTTGAGCTCGCTCAAAAAAACCTAGCCGACCTACATTGTACATTTTTATGCAACACCAAAACAAGAAACTTCTCTGCCGTAAAAAAAACATTATCGGCCAGCGAGCGTTTTTAAAAGAAATTGCGCAATGTCAACTGAAAAATATCAGTCGGGGCTACTTCACGACAGATGTCGGCTATTGAGTTTTCTATCAATCCCTTAATGAAATATGCATGATGTCGGTAAGGAAATGTTCGATCGGCGTCATGCGGTGATGCTTCCTTTTTAACCTCGATCGGTCATCTTTCCTGGCCGACGTCAACTGGCATTTTTTCGATCAATATCGGTGAAAAATATTTTTTTGCCGAGATGGGCTAATGTTTTCCTGGCCGAATAAATGCGAACATGCCAGTTTCGGCCGAAAAAAACGTCGGTTGAGCTTGCTCAAAAAAACCTAGCCGACCTAAATTGTACATTTTTCATGCAACACCAAAACAAGAAGAGTTCCTCTGCCTCAAAAAAACATTATCGGCCAGCGAGCGTTTTTAAAAAAAATTACGCAATGTCGCTGAAAAATATCAGTCGGGATACTTCACGACAGATGTCGGCTATTGAGTTTTCTATCAATCCCTTAATGAAATATGCATGATGTCGGTAAGGAAATGTTCGATCGGCTCATGCGGTGATGCTTCCTTTTTAACCTCGATCGGTCATCTTTCCTGGCCGACGTCGACCAGCATTTTTTTCGATCAATATCGGTGAAAAATATTTTTTTGCCGAGATGGGCTAATGTTTTCCTGGCCGAATAAATGCGAAAATGCGAGTTTCGGCCGAAACAAAACGTCGGTTGAGCTCGCTCAAAAAAACCTAGCCGACCTACATTGTACATTTTTTATGCAACACCAAAACAAGAAAACTTCCTCTGCCGTAAAAAAACATTATCGGCCAGCGAGCGTTTTTAAAAAGAAATTGCGCAATGTCAACTGAAAAATATCAGTCGGGCTACTTCACGACATATGTCGGCTATTGAGTTTTCTATTCAATCCCTTAATGAAATATGCATGATGTTGGTAAGGAAATGTTCGATCGGCGTCATGCGGTGATGCTTCCTTTTTAACCTCGATCGTCATCTTTCCTGGCCGACGTCGACTGGCATTTTTTTCGATCAATATCGGTGAAAAATATTTTTTTGCCGAGATGGCTAATGTTTTTCCCTGGCGAATAAATCGAAATGCCAGTTTCGGCCGAAAAAAAAACGTCGGTTGAGCTGCCAAAAAAACCAGCCCACCTACATTGTACATTTTTCATGGCAACACAAAACAAGAAACTTCCTCTGCCTAAAAAAAACATTATCGGCCAGCGAGCGTTTTTAAAAAAAATTACGCAATGTCGCTGAAAAATATCAGTCGGCGCTACTTCACGACAGATGTGGCTATTGAGTTTTCTAATCAATCCCTTAATGAAATATGCATGATGTCGGTAAGGAAATGTTCGATCGGCGTCATGCGGTGATGCTTCTTTTAACCACATCGTCATCTTTCCTGGCCAACGTCGACACAGCATTTTTTTCGATCAATATCAGTGAAAAATATTTTTTTGCCGAGATGGGCTAATGTTTTCCTGGCCGAATAAATGCGAAAAGCCAGTTTCGGCCGAAACAAAACGTCGGTTGAGCTCGCACAAAAAAACCTAGCCGACCTACATTGTATATTTTTTATGCAATACCAAAACAAGAAAACTTCCTTTGCCGTAAAAAAAACATTATCAGCCAGCGAGCGTTTTTAAAAAGAAATTGCACAATGTCAACTGAAAAATATCAGTCGGGATACTTCACGACAGATGTCAGCTATTGAGTTTTCTATTCAATCCCTTAATGAAATATGCATGATGTCGGTAAGGAAATGTTCGATTGGCGTCATGCGGTGATGCTTCGTTTTTAACCTCGATCGGTCATCTTTCCTGGACGACGTCGACTAGCATCTTTTTCGATCAATATCGGTGAAAAATATTTTTTTGCCGAGATGGCTAATGTTTTCCTGGCCGAATAAATGCGAAATGCCAGTTTCGGCCGAAACAAAACGTCGATTGAGCTCGCACAAAAAAACCAAGCCAACATACATTGTACATTTTTTATGCAACACCAAAACAAGAAAACTTCCTCTGCAATAAAACAAACATTATCGGCCAGCGAGCGTTTTTGAAAAGAAATTGCGCAATTTCAACTGAAAAATATCAGTCTGGATACTTCACGACAGATGTCGGCTATTGAGTTTTCTATTTAATCCCTTAATGAAATATGCATGATGTCGGTAAGGAAATGTTCGATCGACTTCATGCGGTGATGCTTCCTTTTTAACCTCGATCGGTCATCTTTCCTGGCCGAAGTCGACAGGCATTTTTTTCGATCAATATCGGTGAACAATATTTTTTTGCCGAGATGGGCTAATGTTTTCCTGGCCGAATAAATGCGAAAAAGCGAGTTTCGGCCGAAACAAAACGTCGGTTGAGCTCGCACAAAAAAACCTAGCCGACCTACATTGTATATTTTTTATGCAATACCAAAACAAGAAAACTTCCTTTGCCGTAAAAAAAACATTATCAGCCAGCGAGCGTTTTTAAAAAGAAATTGCACAATGTCAACTGAAAAATATCAGTCGGGATACTTCACGACCGATGTCAGCTATTGAGTTTTCTATTCAATCCCTTAATGAAATATGCATGATGTTGGTAAGGAAATGTTCGATCGGCGTCATGCGGTGATGCTTCCTTTTTAACCTCGATCGGTCATCTTTCCTGGCCGATGTCGACTGGCATTTTTTTCGATCAATATCGGTGAAAAATATTTTTTTGCCAAGATGGGCTAATGTTTTCCTGGCCGAATAAATGCGAACATGCCAGTTTCGGCCGAAAAAAAACGTCGGTTGAGCTTGCTCAAAAAAACCTAGCCGACCTAAATTGTACATTTTTCATGCAACACCAAAACAAGAATAGTTCCTCTGCCTCAAAAAAAACATTATCGGCCAGCGAGCGTTTTTTAAAAAAAATTACGCAATGTCGGCTGAAAAATATCAGTCGGCGCTACTTCACGACAGATGTCGGCTATTGAGTTTTCTAATCAATCCCTTAATGAAATATGCATGATGTCGGTAAGGAAATGTTCGATCGGCGTCATGCGGTGATGCTTCCTTTTTAACCTCGATCGGTCATCTTTCCTGGCCGACGTCAACTGGCATTTTTTTCGATCAATATCGGTGAAAAATATTTTTTTGCCGAGATGGGCTAATGTTTTCCTGGCCGAATAAATGCGAACATGCCAGTTTCGGCCGAAAAAAACGTCGGTTGAGCTTGCTCAAAAAAACCTAGCCGACCTAAATTGTACATTTTTCATGCAACACCAAAACAAGAAGAGTTCCTCTGCCTCAAAAAAAACATTATCGGCCAGCGAGCGTTTTTTAAAAAAAATTACGCAATGTCGGCTGAAAAATATCAGTCGGCGCTACTTCACGACAGATGTCGGCTATTGAGTTTTCTAATCAATCCCTTAATGAAATATGCATGATGTCGGTAAGGAAATGTTCGATCGGCGTCATGCGGTGATGCTTCCTTTTTAACCACAGTCGGTCATCTTTCCTGGCCAACGTCGACACACATTTTTTTCGATCAATATCGGTGAAAAATATTTTTTTGCCGAGATGGGCTAATGTTTTCCTGGCCGAATAAATGCGAAAAAGCGAGTTTCGGCCGAAACAAAACGTCGGTTGAGCTCGCACAAAAAAACCTAGCCGACCTGCATTGTATATTTTTTATGCAATACCAAAACAAGAAAACTTCCTTTGCCGTAAAAAAAACATTATCAGCCAGCGAGCGTTTTTAAAAAGAAATTGCGCAATGTCAACTGAAAAAATATCAGTCGGGGCTACTTCACGACCTATGTCGGCTATTGAGTTTTCTATTCAATCCCTTAATGAAATATGCATGATGTTGGTAAGGAAATGTTCGATCGGCGTCATGCGGTGATGCTTCCTTTTTAACCTCGATCGGTCATCTTTCCTGGCCGACGTCAACTGGCATTTTTTTCGATCAATATCGGTGAAAAATATTTTTTTGCCGAGATGGGCTAATGTTTTCCTGGCCGAATAAATGCGAACATGCCAGTTTCGGCCGAAAAAAAACGTCGGTTGAGCTTGCTCAAAAAAACCTAGCCCACCTAAATTGTACATTTTTCATGCAACACCAAAACAAGAAGAGTTCCTCTGCCTCAAAAAAAACATTATCGGCCAGCGAGCGTTTTTTAAAAAAAATTACGCAATGTCGGCTGAAAAATATCAGTCGGCGCTACTTCACGACAGATGTCGGCTATTGAGTTTTCTAATCAATCCCTTAATGAAATATGCATGATGTCGGTAAGGAAATGTTCGATCGGCGTCATGCGGTGATGCTTCCTTTTTAACCACAGTCGGTCATCTTTCCTGGCCAACGTCGACACACATTTTTTTCGATCAATATCAGTGAAAAATATTTTTTTGCCGAGATGGGCTAATGTTTTCCTGGCCGAATAAATGCGAAAAAGCGAGTTTCGGCCGAAACAAAACGTCGGTTGAGCTCGCACAAAAAAACCTAGCCGACCTACATTGTATATTTTTTATGCAATACCAAAACAAGAAAACTTCCTTTGCCGTAAAAAAAACATTATCAGCCAGCGAGCGTTTTTAAAAAGAAATTGCACAATGTCAACTGAAAAATATCAGTCGGGATACTTCACGACAGATGTCAGCTATTGAGTTTTCTATTCAATCCCTTAATGAAATATGCATGATGTCGGTAAGGAAATGTTCGATTGGCGTCATGCGGTGATGCTTCGTTTTTAACCTCGATCGGTCATCTTTCCTGGACGACGTCGACTAGCATCTTTTTCGATCAATATCGGTGAAAAATATTTTTTTGCCGAGATGGGCTAATGTTTTCCTGGCCGAATAAATGCGAATATGCCAGTTTCGGCCGAAACAAAACGTCGATTGAGCTCGCACAAAAAAACCAAGCCAACATACATTGTACATTTTTTATGCAACACCAAAACAAGAAAACTTCCTCTGCAATAAAACAAACATTATCGGCCAGCGAGCGTTTTTGAAAAGAAATTGCGCAATTTCAACTGAAAAATATCAGTCTGGATACTTCACGACAGATGTCGGCTATTGAGTTTTCTATTTAATCCCTTAATGAAATATGCATGATGTCGGTAAGGAAATGTTCGATCGACTTCATGCGGTGATGCTTCCTTTTTAACCTCGATCGGTCATCTTTCCTGGCCGAAGTCGACAGGCATTTTTTTCGATCAATATCGGTGAACAATATTTTTTTGCCGAGATGGGCTAATGTTTTCCTGGCCGAATAAATGCGAATATGCCAGTTTCGGCCAAAACAAAACATCGGTTGAGCTCGCTCAAAAAAACTTAGCCGACCTACATTGTACATTTTTTATGCAACACCAAAACAAGAAAACTTCGTCTGCCGTAAAAGAAAACATTATCGGCCAGCGAGCGTTTTTAAAAAGAAATTGCGCAATGTCAACTGAAAAATATCAGTCGGGGCTACTTCACGACCTATGTCGGCTATTGAGTTTTCTATTCAATCCCTTAATGAAATATGCATGATGTTGGTAAGGAAATGTTCGATCGGCGTCATGCGGTGATGCTTCCTTTTTAACCTCGATCGGTCATCTTTCCTGGCCGACGTCAACTGGCATTTTTTTCGATCAATATCGGTGAAAAATATTTTTTTGCCGAGATGGGCTAATGTTTTCCTGGCGGAATAAATGCGAACATGCCAGTTTCGGCCGAAAAAAAACGTCGGTTGAGCTTGCTCAAAAAAACCTAGCCGACCTAAATTGTACATTTTTCATGCAACACCAAAACAAGAATAGTTCCTCTGCCTCAAAAAAAACATTATCGGCCAGCGAGCGTTTTTTAAAAAAAATTACGCAATGTCGGCTGAAAAATATCAGTCGGCGCTACTTCACGACAGATGTCGGCTATTGAGTTTTCTAATCAATCCCTTAATGAAATATGCATGATGTCGGTAAGGAAATGTTCGATCGGCGTCATGCGGTGATGCTTCCTTTTTAACCACAGTCGGTCATCTTTCCTGGCCAACGTCGACACACATTTTTTTCGATCAATATCGGTGAAAAATATTTTTTTGCCGAGATGGGCTAATGTTTTCCTGGCCGAATAAATGCGAAAAAGCGAGTTTCGGCCGAAACAAAACGTCGGTTGAGCTCGCACAAAAAAACCTAGCCGACCTAAATTGTACATTTTTCATGCAACACCAAAACAAGAAGAGTTCCTCTGCCTCAAAAAAAACATTATCGGCCAGCGAGCGTTTTTTAAAAAAAATTACGCAATGTCGGCTGAAAAATATCAGTCGGCGCTACTTCACGACAGATGTCGGCTATTGAGTTTTCTAATCAATCCCTTAATGAAATATGCATGATGTCGGTAAGGAAATGTTCGATCGGCGTCATGCGGTGATGCTTCCTTTTTAACCTCGATCGGTCATCTTTCCTGGACGACGTCGACTAGCATCTTTTTCGATCAATATCGGTGAAAAATATTTTTTTGCCGAGATGGGCTAATGTTTTCCTGGCCGAATAAATGCGAACATGCCAGTTTTGGCCGAAACAAAACGTCGGTTGAGCTCGCACAAAAAAACCTAGCCGACCTACATTGTATATTTTTTATGCAATACCAAAACAAGAAAACTTCCTTTGCCGTAAAAAAAACATTATCCGCCAGCGAGCGTTTTTAAAAAGAAATTGCACAATGTCAACTGAAAAATATCAGTCGGGATACTTCACGACAGATGTCAGCTATTGAGTTTTCTATTCAATCCCTTAATGAAATATGCATGATGTCGGTAAGGAAATGTTCGATCGGCGTCATGCGGTGATGCTTCGTTTTTAACCTCGATCGGTCATCTTTCCTGGACGACGTCGACTAGCATCTTTTTCGATCAATATCGGTGAAAAATATTTTTTTGCCGAGATGGGCTAATGTTTTCCTGGCCGAATAAATGCGAATATGCCAGTTTCGGCCGAAACAAAACGTCGATTGAGCTCGCACAAAAAAACCAAGCCAACATACATTGTACATTTTTTATGCAACACCAAAACAAGAAAACTTCCTCTGCAATAAAACAAACATTATCGGCCAGCGAGCGTTTTTGAAAAGAAATTGCGCAATTTCAACTGAAAAATATCAGTCTGGATACTTCACGACAGATGTCGGCTATTGAGTTTTCTATTTAATCCCTTAATGAAATATGCATGATGTCGGTAAGGAAATGTTCGATCGACTTCATGCGGTGATGCTTCCTTTTTAACCTCGATCGGTCATCTTTCCTGGCCGAAGTCGACAGGCATTTTTTTCGATCAATATCGGTGAAAAATATTTTTTTGCCGAGATGGGCTAATGTTTTCCTGGCCGAATAAATGCGAACATGCCAGTTTCGGCCGAAAAAAAACGTCGGTTGAGCTTGCTCAAAAAAACCTAGCCGACCTAAATTGTACATTTTTCATGCAACGCCAAAACAAGAAGAGTTCCTCTGCCTCAAAAAAAACATTATCGGCCAGCGAGCGTTTTTTAAAAAAAATTACGCAATGTCGGCTGAAAAATATCAGTCGGCGCTACTTCACCACAGATGTCGGCTATTGAGTTTTCTAATCAATCCCTTAATGAAATATGCATGATGTCGGTAAGGAAATGTTGGATCGGCGTCATGCGGTGATGCTTCCTTTTTAACCACAGTCGATCATCTTTCCTGGCCAACGTCGACACACATTTTTTTCGATCAATATCGGTGAAAAATATTTTTTTGCCGAGATGGGCTAATGTTTTCCTGGCCGAATAAATGCGAGAAAGCGAGTTTCGGCCGAAACAAAACGTCGATTGAGCTCGCACAAAAAAACCAAGCCAACATACATTGTACATTTTTTATGCAACACCAAAACAAGAAAAGTTCCTCTGCAATAAAACAAACATTATCGGCCAGCGAGCGTTTTTGAAAAGAAATTGCGCAATTTCAACTGAAAAATATCAGTCTGGATACTTCACGACAGATGTCGGCTATTGAGTTTTCTATTTAATCCCTTAATGAAATATGCATGATGTCGGTAAGGAAATGTTCGATCGACTTCATGCGGTGATGCTTCCTTTTTAACCTCGATCGGTCATCTTTCCTGGCCGAAGTCGACAGGCATTTTTTTCGATCAATATCGGTGAAAAATATTTTTTTGCCGAGATGGGCTAATGTTTTCCTGGCCGAATAAATGCGAATATGCCAGTTTCGGCCAAAACAAAACATCGGTTGAGCTCGCTCAAAAAAACTTAGCCGACCTACATTGTACATTTTTTATGCAACACCAAAACAAGAAAACTTCGTCTGCCGTAAAAGAAAACATTATCGGCCAGCGAGCGTTTTTAAAAAGAAATTGCGCAATGTCAACTGAAAAATATCAGTCGGGGCTACTTCACGACCTATGTCGGCTATTGAGTTTTCTATTCAATCCCTTAATGAAATATGCATGATGTCGGTAAGGAAATGTTCTATCGGCGTCATGCGGTGATGCTTCCTTTTTAACCACAGTCGGTCATCTTTCCTGGCCAACGTCGACACACATTTTTTTCGATCAATATCGGTGAAAAATATTTTTTTGCCGAGATGGGCTAATGTTTTCCTGGCCGAATAAATGCGAAAAAGCGAGTTTCGGCCGAAACAAAACGTCGGTTGAGCTCGCACAAAAAAACCTAGCCGACCTACATTGTATATTTTTTATGCAATACCAAGACAAGAAAACTTCCTTTGCCGTAAAAAAAACATTATCAGCCAGCGAGCGTTTTTAAAAAGAAATTGCACAATGTCAACTGAAAAATATCAGTTGGGATACTTCACGACAGATGTCAGCTATTGAGTTTTCTATTCAATCCCTTAATGAAATATGCATGATGTCGGTAAGGAAATGTTCGATCGGCGTCATGCGGTGATGCTTCGTTTTTAACCTCGATCGGTCATCTTTCCTGGACGACGTCGACTAGCATTTTTTTCGATCAATATCGGTGAAAAATATTTTTTTGCCGAGATGGGCTAATGTTTTCCTGGCCGAATAAATGTGAATATGCCAGTTTCGGCCGAAACAAAACGTCGATTGAGCTAGCACAAAAAAACGAAGCCGACATACATTGTACATTTTTTATGCAACACCAAAACAAGAAAACTTCCTCTGCAATAAAATAAACATTATCGGCCAGCGAGCGTTTTTGAAAAGAAATTGCGCAATTGCAACTGAAAAATATCAGTCTGGATACTTCACGACAGATGTCGGCTATTGAGTTTTCTATTCAATCCCTTAATGAAATATGCATGATGTCGGTAAGGAAATGTTCGATCGACTTCATGCGGTGATGCTTCCTTTTTAACCTCGATCGGTCATCTTTCCTGGCCGAAGTCGACAGGCATTTTTTTCGATCAATATCGGTGAAAAATATTTTTTTGCCGAGATGGGCTAATGTTTTCCTGGCCGAATAAATGCGAATATGCCAGTTTCGGCCGAAACAAAACATCGGTTGAGCTCGCTCAAAAAAACTTAGCCGACCTACATTGTACATTTTTTATGCAACACCAAAACAAGAAAACTTCCTCTGCTGTAAAAGAAAACATTATCGGCCAGCGAGTGTTTTTAAAAAGAAATTGCCCAATGTCAACTGAAAAATATCAGTCGGGGCTACTTCACGACCTATGTCGGCTATTGAGTTTTCTATTCAATTCCTTAATGAAATATGCATGATGTCGGTAAGGAAATGTTCGATCGGCGTCATGCGGTGATGCTTCCTTTTTAACGTCGATCGGTCATCTTTCCTGGCCGACGTCAACTGGCATTTTTTTCGATCAATATCGGTGAAAAATATTTTTTTGCCGAGATGTGCTAATGTTTTCCTGGCCGAATAAATGCGAACATGCCAGTTTCGGCCAAAACAAAACGTCGGTTGAGCTCGCTCAAAAAAACCTAGCCGACCTAAATTGTACATTTTTCATGCAACACCAAAACAAGAAGAGTTCCTCTGCCTTAAAAAAAAAACATTATCGGCCAGCGAGCGTTTTTTAAAAAAAATTGCGCAATGTCGGCTGAAAAATATCAGTCGGCGCTACTTCACGACAGATGTCGCCTATTAAGTTTTCTAATCAATCCCTTAATGAAATATGCATTATGTCGGTAAGGAAATGTTGGATCGGCGTCATGCGGTGATGCTTCCTTTTTAACCTCGATCGGTCATCTTTCCTGGCCGACGTCGACAGGCATTTTTTTCGATCAATATCGGTGAAAAATATTTTTTTGCCGAGATGGGCTAATGTTTTCCTGGCCGAATAAATGCGAATATGCCAGTTTCGGCCAAAACAAAACATCGGTTGAGCTCGCTCAAAAAAACTTAGCCGACCTACATTGTACATTTTTTATGCAACACCAAAACAAGAAAACTTCGTCTGCCGTAAAAGAAAACATTATCGGCCAGCGAGCGTTTTTAAAAAGAAATTACGCAATGTCAACTGAAAAATATCAGTCGGGGCTACTTCACGACCTATGTCGGCTATTGAGTTTTCTATTCAATCCCTTAATGAAATATGCATGATGTCGGTAAGGAAATGTTCTATCGGCGTCATGCGGTGATGCTTCCTTTTTAACCACAGTCGGTCATCTTTCCTGGCCAACGTCGACACACATTTTTTTCGATCAATATCGGTGAAAAATATTTTTTTGCCGAGATGGGCTAATGTTTTCCTGGCCGAATAAATGCGAAAAAGCGAGTTTCGGCCGAAACAAAACGTCGGTTGAGCTCGCACAAAAAAACCTAGCCGACCTACATTGTATATTTTTTATGCAATACCAAGACAAGAAAACTTCCTTTGCCGTAAAAAAAACATTATCAGCCAGCGAGCGTTTTTAAAAAGAAATTGCACAATGTCAACTGAAAAATATCAGTTGGGATACTTCACGACAGATGTCAGCTATTGAGTTTTCTATTCAATCCCTTAATGAAATATGCATGATGTCGGTAAGGAAATGTTCGATCGGCGTCATGCGGTGATGCTTCGTTTTTAACCTCGATCGGTCATCTTTCCTGGACGACGTCGACTAGCATTTTTTTCGATCAATATCGGTGAAAAATATTTTTTTGCCGAGATGGGCTAATGTTTTCCTGGCCGAATAAATGTGAATATGCCAGTTTCGGCCGAAACAAAACGTCGATTGAGCTCGCACAAAAAAACGAAGCCGACATACATTGTACATTTTTTATGCAACACCAAAACAAGAAAACTTCCTCTGCAATAAAATAAACATTATCGGCCAGCGAGCGTTTTTGAAAAGAAATTGCGCAATTGCAACTGAAAAATATCAGTCTGGATACTTCACGACAGATGTCGGCTATTGAGTTTTCTATTCAATCCCTTAATGAAATATGCATGATGTCGGTAAGGAAATGTTCGATCGACTTCATGCGGTGATGCTTCCTTTTTAACCTCGATCGGTCATCTTTCCTGGCCGAAGTCGACAGGCATTTTTTTCGATCAATATCGGTGAAAAATATTTTTTTGCCGAGATGGGCTAATGTTTTCCTGGCCGAATAAATGCGAATATGCCAGTTTCGGCCGAAACAAAACATCGGTTGAGCTCGCTCAAAAAAACTTAGCCGACCTACATTGTACATTTTTTATGCAACACCAAAACAAGAAAACTTCCTCTGCTGTAAAAGAAAACATTATCGGCCAGCGAGTGTTTTTAAAAAGAAATTGCCCAATGTCAACTGAAAAATATCAGTCGGGGCTACTTCACGACCTATGTCGGCTATTGAGTTTTCTATTCAATTCCTTAATGAAATATGCATGATGTCGGTAAGGAAATGTTCGATCGGCGTCATGCGGTGATGCTTCCTTTTTAACGTCGATCGGTCATCTTTCCTGGCCGACGTCAACTGGCATTTTTTTCGATCAATATCGGTGAAAAATATTTTTTTGCCGAGATGGGCTAATGTTTTCCTGGCCGAATAAATGCGAACATGCCAGTTTCGGCCAAAACAAAACGTCGGTTGAGCTCGCTCAAAAAAACCTAGCCGACCTAAATTGTACATTTTTCATGCAACACCAAAACAAGAAGAGTTCCTCTGCCTTAAAAAAAAAACATTATCGGCCAGCGAGCGTTTTTTAAAAAAAATTGCGCAATGTCGGCTGAAAAATATCAGTCGGCGCTACTTCACGACAGATGTCGCCTATTAAGTTTTCTAATCAATCCCTTAATGAAATATGCATTATGTCGGTAAGGAAATGTTGGATCGGCGTCATGCGGTGATGCTTCCTTTTTAACCTCGATCGGTCATCTTTCCTGGCCGACGTCGACAGGCATTTTTTTCGATCAATATCGGTGAAAAATATTTTTTTGCCGAGATGGGCTAATGTTTTCCTGGCCGAATAAATGCGAATATGCCAGTTTCGGCCAAAACAAAACATCGGTTGAGCTCGCTCAAAAAAACTTAGCCGACCTACATTGTACATTTTTTATGCAACACCAAAACAAGAAAACTTCGTCTGCCGTAAAAGAAAACATTATCGGCCAGCGAGCGTTTTTAAAAAGAAATTGCGCAATGTCAACTGAAAAATATCAGTCGGGGCTACTTCACGACCTATGTCGGCTATTGAGTTTTCTATTCAATCCCTTAATGAAATATGCATGATGTCGGTAAGGAAATGTTCTATCGGCGTCATGCGGTGATGCTTCCTTTTTAACCACAGTCGGTCATCTTTCCTGGCCAACGTCGACACACATTTTTTTCGATCAATATCGGTGAAAAATATTTTTTTGCCGAGATGGGCTAATGTTTTCCTGGCCGAATAAATGCGAAAAAGCGAGTTTCGGCCGAAACAAAACGTCGGTTGAGCTCGCACAAAAAAACCTAGCCGACCTACATTGTATATTTTTTATGCAATACCAAGACAAGAAAACTTCCTTTGCCGTAAAAAAAACATTATCAGCCAGCGAGCGTTTTTAAAAAGAAATTGCACAATGTCAACTGAAAAATATCAGTTGGGATACTTCACGACAGATGTCAGCTATTGAGTTTTCTATTCAATCCCTTAATGAAATATGCATGATGTCGGTAAGGAAATGTTCGATCGGCGTCATGCGGTGATGCTTCGTTTTTAACCTCGATCGGTCATCTTTCCTGGACGACGTCGACTAGCATTTTTTTCGATCAATATCGGTGAAAAATATTTTTTTGCCGAGATGGGCTAATGTTTTCCTGGCCGAATAAATGTGAATATGCCAGTTTCGGCCGAAACAAAACGTCGATTGAGCTCGCACAAAAAAACGAAGCCGACATACATTGTACATTTTTTATGCAACACCAAAACAAGAAAACTTCCTCTGCAATAAAATAAACATTATCGGCCAGCGAGCGTTTTTGAAAAGAAATTGCGCAATTGCAACTGAAAAATATCAGTCTGGATACTTCACGACAGATGTCGGCTATTGAGTTTTCTATTCAATCCCTTAATGAAATATGCATGATGTCGGTAAGGAAATGTTCGATCGACTTCATGCGGTGATGCTTCCTTTTTAACCTCGATCGGTCATCTTTCCTGGCCGAAGTCGACAGGCATTTTTTTCGATCAATATCGGTGAAAAATATTTTTTTGCCGAGATGGGCTAATGTTTTCCTGGCCGAATAAATGCGAATATGCCAGTTTCGGCCGAAACAAAACATCGGTTGAGCTCGCTCAAAAAAACTTAGCCGACCTACATTGTACATTTTTTATGCAACACCAAAACAAGAAAACTTCCTCTGCTGTAAAAGAAAACATTATCGGCCAGCGAGTGTTTTTAAAAAGAAATTGCCCAATGTCAACTGAAAAATATCAGTCGGGGCTACTTCACGACCTATGTCGGCTATTGAGTTTTCTATTCAATCCCTTAATGAAATATGCATGATGTTGGTAAGGAAATGTTCGATCGGCGTCATGCGGTGATGCTTCCTTTTTAACGTCGATCGGTCATCTTTCCTGGCCGACGTCAACTGGCATTTTTTTCGATCAATATCGGTGAAAAATATTTTTTTGCCGAGATGGGCTAATGTTTTCCTGGCCGAATAAATGCGAACATGCCAGTTTCGGCCGAAACAAAACGTCGGTTGAGCTCGCTCAAAAAAACCTAGCCGACCTAAATTGTACATTTTTCATGCAACACCAAAACAAGAAGAGTTCCTCTGCCTTAAAAAAAAAACATTATCGGCCAGCGAGCGTTTTTTAACAAAAATTGCGCAATGTCGGCTGAAAAATATCAGTCGGCGCTACTTCACGACAGATGTCGCCTATTAAGTTTTCTAATCAATCCCTTAATGAAATATGCATTATGTCGGTAAGGAAATGTTGGATCGGCGTCATGCGGTGATGCTTCCTTTTTAACCTCGATCGGTCATCTTTCCTGGCCGACGTCGACAGGCATTTTTTTCGATCAATATCGGTGAAAAATATTTTTTTGCCGAGATGGGCTAATGTTTTCCTGGCCGAATAAATGCGAATATGCCAGTTTCGGCCAAAACAAAACATCGGTTGAGCTCGCTCAAAAAAACTTAGCCGACCTACATTGTACATTTTTTATGCAACACCAAAACAAGAAAACTTCCTCTGCCGTAAAAAAAACATTATCGGCCAGCGAGCGTTTTTAAAAAGAAATTGCGCAATGTCAACTAAAAAATATCAGTCGGGCTACTTCACGACAGATGTCGGCTATTGAGTTTTCTATTCAATCCCTAAATGAAATATGCATGATGTCGGTAAGGAAATGTTCGATCGGCGTCATGCGGTGATGCTTCCTTTTTAACCTCGATCGGTCATCTTTCCTGGCCGACGTCGACTGGCATTTTTTTCGATCAACATCGGTGAAAAATATTTTTTTGCCGAGATGGGCTAATGCTTTCCTGGCCGCATAAATGCGAATATGCGAGTTTCGGCCGAAACAAAACGTCGATTGAGCTCGCACAAAAAAACCTAGTCGACCTACATTGTACATTTTTTATGCAACACCAAAACAAGAAAAGTTCCTCTGCCGTAAAAAAACCATTATCGGCCAGCGAGCGTTTTTAAAAAAAACTTGCGCAATGTCGGCTGAAAAATATCAGTCGGGGCTACTTCACGACTGATGTCGGCTATTGAGTTTTCTATAGAATCCCTTAATGAAATATGCAAGATGTCGGTAAGGAAATGTGCGATCGGCGTCATGCGGCGATGCTTCCTTTTTAACCTCGATCGGTCATCTTTCCTGGCCGACGTCGACTGGCATTTTTTTCCGATCAATATCGGTGAAAAATATTTTTTTGCCGAGATGGGCTAATGTTTTCCTGGCCGAATAAATGCGAAAATGGCAGTTTCGGCCGAAACAAAACGTCGGTTGAGCTCGCTCAAAAAAACCTAGCCGACCTGATGAGGACATGACCAAGAGCAAGGGCAAGGATCCAGTTGAAGGGCTTGGAGGACCTATGACAAGGGCTAGAGCAAGGAAAGCCAAGGAAGCTCTTCAACAAGTGCTGTCCACACTGTTTGAATACAAGCCCAAGTTTCAAGGAGAAAAGTCCAAGGTTGTGAGTTGTATCATGGCCCAAATGGAGGAGGACTAAATGACACCACTTTGTTTCAATTTTAGAGTGTTTAGTTTGTCTAAATAATGGCCCAATCCTTGTAAAGTTGGCTGACCAAAAATATGTTTTGGGTTAATTAACTAAAAGGGCTTTAGTTAGGTTTAGTTCAAGTTGTAATAAGGGCCCAATTGGCAACCTAGGCATCAGCCTTTTGGGAGACCAAATGGTGGCTGACTTGTTGGCTGTTGGGGGTGACTTTTGGTTGCCACAATTTCAGTTACACTCAGCCATTAAGTTTTTTTTAATTCCCTAGGTTAATGGCATTAAGTTATTTTAATTCTAGGTTAGTGGGTCATTACTAAAATCTGCTGTAAAGCTTCTATATAAGCTGAACCATTTTATCAATAAACACAAGTTGAGTTTTATTCAGAAAATTAGAGTTTATCTCTTTTATCTTAGTGAGAGTGATTCTCCTAAATTCTTGAGTGATTCAAGAACAACTTGGCTGTATCAAAGGACTTTCACAACCTTTGTGTGTTGCCTTCGCTGGAAAGAGTGATTCTTTCCTTCCTATCATCATCACCCTTGTTCTTTCAAACCACAATTCCAGAAAATCCACCTCTGCCCAGAATTATCTCGTGGCCATAACTCCCATTTTACGCACTCAAATTAAGTGATTCTTGAGCCTACATTGAATTTCAAAACGAGACCTTTCACCTCGTTTTGGAATCACCTCATTTGGAGCCCTGTAGCTTCAGTTATTGCCATTTCTATATTTCTGTCCAGCCACCACTTAACCTACGTTTTACCATCCCATTCATCCATTTTATGCCAAGAACCACCTTATTAAGACCCACGAAATTAGCCACCTTATTTTCCATCCTTTCCTTAATCAATTTCCGCATTTTCCATCAAGGTTTAATCCTAGACGATCCTAAGTCAGCCCTTGTGCCATGTGGGTTCATATCATGAAATATGCATGATGTCGGTAAGGAAATGTTCGATCGGCGTCATGCGGTGATGCTTCCTTTTTAACCTCGATCGGTCATCTTTCCTGACCGACGTCGACTGGCATTTTTTTTATCAACATCGGTGAAAAATATTTTTTTGCCGAGATGGGCTAATGTTTTCTTGGCCGCATAAATGCGAATATGCCAGTTTCGCCCGAAACAAAACATCGGTTGAGCTCGCACAAAAAAACCTAATCGACCTACATTGTACATTTTTTATGCAACACCAAAACAAGAAAAGTTCCTATGCCGTAAAAAAAACATTATCGGCCAACGAGCGTTTTTAAAAAAAAAGTCGGCTGAAAAATATCAGTCTGGATACTTCACGACAGATGTCGGCTATTGAGTTTTCTATTCAAACCCTTAATGAAATATGCATGATGTCGGTAAGGAAATGTTCGATCGACGTCATGCGGTGATGCTTCCTTTTTAACCTCGATCGGTCATCTTTCCTGGCCGAAGTCGACAGGCATTTTTTTCGATCAATATCTGTGAAAAATATTTTTTTGCCGAGATGGGCTAATGTTTTCCTGGCCGAATAAATGAGAAAAAGTCAGTTTCGGCCGAAACAAAACGTCGGTTGAGCTCGCTCAAAAAAACCTAGCCGACCTACATTGTACATTTTTCATGCAACACCAAAACAAGAAAAGTTCCTCTGCCGTAAAAAAAAACATTATCGGCCAGCTAGCGTTTTTAAAAAAAAATTGCGCAATGTCGGCTGAAAAATATCAGTCGGCGCTACTTCACGACAGATGTCGGCTATTGAGTTTTCTAATCAATCCCTTAATGAAATATGCATGATGTCGGTAAGGAAATGTTCAATCGGCGTCATGCGATGATGCTTCCTTTTTAACCTCGATCGGTCATCTTTCCTGGCCGACGTCGACAGGCATTTTTTTCGATCAATATCGGTGAAAATTATTTTTTTGTCGAGATGGGCTAATGTTTTCCTGGCCGAATAAATGCGAATATGCCAGTTTCGGCCGAAACAAAACGTCGGTTGAGCTCGCTCAAAAAAACTTAGCCGACCTACATTGTACATTTTTTATGCAACACCAAAAGATGAAAACTTCCTCTGCCGTAAAAAAAACATTATCGGCCAGCGAGCGTTTTTAAAAAGAAATTGCGCAATGTCAACTGAAAAATATCAGTCGGGCTACTTCACGACAGATGTCGGCTATTGAGTTTTCTATTCAATCCCTTAATGAAATATGCATGATGTCGGTAAGGAAATGTTCGATCGGCGTCATGCGGTGATGTTTCCTTTTTAACCTCGATCGGTCATCTTTCCTGGCCGACGTCGACTGGCATTTTTTTCGATCTTTATCGGTGAAAAATATTTTTTTGCCGAGATGGGCTAATGCTTTCCTGGCCGCATAAATGCGAATATGCCAGTTTCGGCCGAAACAAAACGTCGATTGAGCTCGCACAAAAAAACCTAGTCGACCTACATTGTACAATTTTTATGCAACACCAAAACAAGAAAAGTTCCTATGCCGTAAAAAAAACATTATCGGCCAACGAGCGTTTTTAAAAAAAAAGTCGGCTGAAAAATATCAGTCTGGATACTTCACGACAGATGTCGGCTATTGAGTTTTCTATTCAATCCCTTAATGAAATATGCATGATGTCGGTAAGGAAATGTTCGATCGACGTCATGCGGTGATGCTTCCTTTTTAACCTCGATCGGTCATCTTTCCTGGCCGAAGTCGACAGGCATTTTTTTCGATCAATATCTGTGAAAAATATTTTTTTGCCGAGATGGGCTAATGTTTTCCTGGCCGAATAAATGAGAAAATGTCAGTTTCGGCCGAAACAAAACGTCGGTTGAGCTCGCTCAAAAAAACCTAGCCGACCTACATTGTACATTTTTCATGCAACACCAAAACAAGAAAAGTTCCTCTGCCGTAAAAAAAAACATTATCGGCAAGCTAGCGTTTTTAAAAAAAAATTGCGCAATGTCGGCTGAAAAATATCAGTCGGCGCTACTTCACGACAGATGTCGGCTATTGAGTTTTCTAATCAATCCCTTAAGGAAATATGCATGATGTCGGTAAGGAAATGTTCAATCGGCGTCATGCGGTGATGCTTCCTTTTTAACCTCAATCGGTAATCTTTCCTGGCCGACGTCGACAGGCATTTTTTTCGATCAATATCGGTGAAAATTATTTTTTTGTCGAGATGGGCTAATGTTTTCCTGGCCGAATAAATGGGAACATGCCAGTTTCGGCCGAAACAAAACGTCGGTTGAGCTCGCACAAAAAAACATAGCCGACCTACATTGTACATTATTTATGCAACACCAAAACAAGAAAACTTCCTCTGCCGTAAAAAAAACATTATCGTCCAGCGAGCGTTTTTAAAAAGAAATTGCGCAATGTCAACTGAAAAATATCAGTCGGGCTACTTCACGTCAGATGTCGGCTATTGAGTTTTCTATTCAATCCCTAACTGAAACATGCATGATGTCGGTAAGGAAATGTTCGATCGGCGTCATGCGGTGATGCTTCCTTTTTAACCTCGATCGGTCATCTTTCCTGGCCGACGTCGACTGGCATTTTTTTCGATCAATATTGGGGAAAAATATTTTTTTGCCGAGATGGGCTAATGTTTTCCTGGCCGAATAAATGCGAACATGCCAGTTTCTGCCGAAACAAAACGTCGGTTGAGCTCGCTCAAAAAAACCTAGCCGACCTATATTGTACATTTTTCATGCAACACCTAAACAAGAAGAGTTCCTCTGCCTTAAAAAAAAAACATTATCGGCCAGCAAGCGTTTTTAAAAAGAAATTGAGCAATGTCAACTGAAAAATATCAGTCGGGATACTTCACGAAAGATGTCGGCTATTGAGTTTTCTATTCAATCCCTTAATGAAATATGCATGATGTCGGTAAGGAAATGTTCGATCGGCGTCATGCGGTGATGCTTCCTTTTTAACCTCGATCGGTCATCTTTCCTGGCCGACATCGACTTGCATTTTTTTCGATCAACATCGGTGAAAAGTATTTTTTTGCCGAGATGGGCTAATGTTTTCCTGGCCGCATAAATGCGAATATGCCAGTTTCGGCCGAAACAAAACGTCGGTTGAGCTCGCTCAAAAAAACCTAGGCGACCTACATTGTACATTTTTTATGCAACACCGAAACAAGAAAAGTTCCTCTGCCGTAAAAAAAAACATTATCGGCCAGCGAGCGTTTTGTAAAAAAAATTGCGCAATGTCGGCTGAAAAATATCAGTCGGGCTACTTCACGTTAGATGTCGGCTATTGAGTTTTCTATTCAATCCCTTAATGAAATATACATGATGTCGGTAAGGAAATGTTCGATAGGCGTCAGGCGGTGATGCTTCCTCTTTAACCTCGATCGGTCATCTTTCCTGGCCGACGTCGACTGCCATTTTTTTCGATCAATATCGGTGAAAAATATTTTTTTGCCGAGATGGGCTAATGTTTTCCTGGCCGAATAATTGCGAATATACCAGTTTCGGCCGAAACAAAACGTCGGTTGAGCTCGCACAAAAAAACCTAGCCGACCTACATTGTACATTTTTTATGCAACACCAAAACAAGAAAACTTCCTTTGCCGTAAAAAAAAACATTATCGGCCAGCGAGCTTTTTTAAAAAGAAATTGCGCAATGTCGGTTGAAAAATATCAGTCAGGGGCTACTTCAAGACCGATGTCGGCTATTGAGTTTTCTATTCAATCCCTTAATGAAATATGCATGATGTCGGTAAGAAAATGTTCCATCGGTGTCATGCGGTGATGCTTCTTTTTTAGACCTCGATCGGTCATCATTCTTGGCAGACGTCGACTGTCAATTTTTTCAATCTATATCTGTGAAAAATATTTTTTGCCGAGATGGGCTAATGTTTTCCTTGCTGAATAAATGGAAACATGCCAGTTTCGGCCAAAACAAAACGTCGTTTGAGCTCGCTCAAAAAAACCTAGCCGACCTACATTGTACATTTTTTATGCAACACCAAAACAAGAAAACTTCCTCTGCCGTAAAAAAACAACATTATCGGCCAGCGAGCGTTTTTAAAAAGAAATTGCGCAATGTTGGCTGAAAAATATCAGTCAGGGGCTACTTCAAGACCGATGTCGGCTATTGAGTTTTCTATTCAATCCCTTTATGAAATATGCATGATGTCGGTAAGGAAATGTTCGACCGGCGTCATGCGGTGATGCTTCCTCTTTAACCTTGATCGGTCATCTTTCCTGGCCGACGTCGACTGCCATTTTTTTCGATCAATATAGGTGAAAAATATTTTTTTGCCGAGATGTGCTAATGTTTTCCTGGCCGAATAATTGCGAATATGCCAGTTTCGGCCGAAACAAAACGTCGGTTGAGCTCGCACAAAAAAACCTAGCCGACCTACATTGTACATTTTTTATGCAACACCAAAACAAGAAAACTTCCTTTGCCGTAAAAAAAAACATTATCGGCCAGCGAGCTTTTTTAAAAAGAAATTGCGCAATGTCGGCTGAAAAATATCAGTCAGGGGCTACTTCAAGACCGATGTCGGCTATTGAGTTTTCTATTCAATCCCTTAATGAAATATGCATGATGTCGGTAAGAAAATGTTCGATCGGCGTCATGCGGTGATGCTTCTTGTTTAGACCTCGATCGGTCATCATTCTTGGCAGACATCGACTGTCAATTTTTTCAATCTATATCTGTGAAAAATATTTTTTGCCGAGATGGGCTAATGTTTTCCTGGCTGAATAAATGGAAACATGCCAGTTTCGGCCGAAACAAAACGTCGATGAGCTCGCACAAAAAAACCTAGCCGACCTACATTGTACATTTTTTATGCAACACCAAAACAAGAAAACTTCCTCTGCCGTAAAAAAAAACATTATCGGCCAGCGAGCTTTTTTAAAAAGAAATTGCGCAATGTCGGCTGGAAAATATCAGTCAGGGGCTACTTCAAGACCGATGTCGGGTATTGAGTTTTCTATTCAATCCCTTAATGAAATATGCATGATGTCGGTAAGAAAATGTTCGATCGGCGTCATGCGGTGATGCTTCTTTTTTAGACCTCGATCGGTCATCATTCTTGGCAGACGTCGACTGTCAATTTTTTCAATCTATATCTGTGAAAAATATTTTTTGCCGAGATGGGCTAATGTTTTCCTGGCTGAATAAATGGAAACATGCCAGTTTCGGCCGAAACAAAACGTCGATGAGCTCGCACAAAAAAACCTAGCCGACCTACATTGTACATTTTTTATGCAACACCAAAACAAGAAAACTTCCTCTGCCGTAAAAAAAAACATTATCGGCCAGCGAGCTTTTTTAAAAAGAAATTGCGCAATGTCGGTTGAAAAATATCAGTCAGGGGCTACTTCAAGACCGATGTCGGCTATTGAGTTTTCTATTCAATCCCTTAATGAAATATGCATGATGTCGGTAAGAAAATGTTCCATCGGTGTCATGCGGTGATGCTTCTTTTTTAGACCTCGATCGGTCATCATTCTTGGCAGACGTCGACTGTCAATTTTTTCAATCTATATCTGTGAAAAATATTTTTTGCCGAGATGGGCTAATGTTTTCCTTGCTGAATAAATGGAAACATGCCAGTTTCGGCCAAAACAAAACGTCGTTTGAGCTCGCTCAAAAAAACCTAGCCGACCTACATTGTACATTTTTTATGCAACACCAAAACAAGAAAACTTCCTCTGCCGTAAAAAAACAACATTATCGGCCAGCGAGCGTTTTTAAAAAGAAATTGCGCAATGTTGGCTGAAAAATATCAGTCAGGGGCTACTTCAAGACCGATGTCGGCTATTGAGTTTTCTATTCAATCCCTTTATGAAATATGCATGATGTCGGTAAGGAAATGTTCGACCGGCGTCATGCGGTGATGCTTCCTCTTTAACCTTGATCGGTCATCTTTCCTGGCCGACGTCGACTGCCATTTTTTTCGATCAATATCGGTGAAAAATATATTTTTGCCGAGATAGGCTAATGTTTTCCTGGCCGAATAATTGCGAATATGCTAGTTTCGGCCGAAACAAAACGTCGGTTGAGCCCGCACAAAAAAACCTAGCCGACCTACATTGTACATTTTTTATGCAACACCAAAACAAGAAAACTTCCTCTGCCGTAAAAAAAAAACATTATCGACCAGCGAGCTTTTTTAAAAAGAAATTGCGCAATGTCGGCTGAAAAATATCAGTCAGGGGCTACTTCAAGACCGATGTCGGCTATTGAGTTTTCTATTCAATCCCTTAATGAAATATGCATGATGTCGGTATGAAAATGTTCGATCGGCGTCATGCGGTGATGCTTCTTTTTTAACCTCGATCGGTCATCATTCTTGGCAGACGTCGACTGTCAATTTTTTCAATCTATATCTGTGAAAAATATTTTTTGCCGAGATGGGCTAATGTTTTCCTGGCTGAATAAATGGAAACATGTCAGTTTCGGCCGAAACAAAACGTCGATGAGCTCGCACAAAAAAACCTAGCCGACCTACTTTGTACATTTTTTATGCAACACCAAAAAAAGAAAACTTCCTCTGCCGTAATGATGAGAATCATGAAACTGGCCAAATACAGGCTAAAGGCCCAAGTGGAGAAGGACGAAGGCCCAAGTGGAGAAGGACAAAGCCCCCGAGTGGAGAAGGATGAAGGCCCAAGTGGAGAAGGATGAAGGCCCAGAGGCAGAGACACTATCAAGACTATTAATTGTTGCTGAAGGCCGAAACTAATTTGAAGGCCCAAGTTAAATAAGTTTTTAGTTATAATTTATTGTAATTTTGGCCCAAACTGTTTAAAAGGCCCATGTCTATTTTTATCTTTTTGTTTAGCTACACTATAAGTATGGGTTTTTGTTTTGAATAAAAAAAACTTTTGGCATTTGATAAAATTTGGTGAGAGTTTCTCTCTAGGTTCCTTGTTGAACCAATTATCAGACTTATCAAGGTAACCCTTGTGGCGTCTGTCCAGACTTATCTTCCTTCACCGGAAGTGGCGTCTACCCAGACTTATCTTCCTTCATTGGAAGTGGCGTCTACCCTGACTTATCTTCCTTCACTGGAAGTGGCGTCTACCCAGACTTATCTTCCTTCACCGGAAGTGGCGTCTACCCTGACTTATCTTCCTTCACCGGAAGTGGCGTCATCCAAAAACTCTACAGCCTGTATCAAACGATCCGCCCCGTAAGATTCACATCACGTAAAAATAAACATTGTCGGCCAGCGAGCGTTTTTTGAAAAGAAATTGCGCAATGTCAACTGAAAAATATCAGTCGGGCTACTTCACGACAGATGTGGGCTATTGAGTTTTCTATTCAATCCCTTAATGAAACATGCATGATGTCGGTAAGGAAATGTTCGATCGGCGTCATGCGGTGATGCTTCCTTTTTAACCTCGATCGGTCATCTTTCCTGGCCGACGTCCACTGGCATTTTTTTCGATCAATATAGGTGAAAAATATTTTTTTGCCGAGATTTGCTAATGTTTTCCTGGCCGAAAAAATGCGAATATGCCAGTTTCGGCCAAAACAAAACGTCGTTTGAGCTCTCTGAAAAAAACCTAGCCGACCTACATTGTACATTTTTTATGCAACACCAAAACAAGAAAACTTCCTCTGCCGTAAAAAAACAACATTATCGGCCAGCGAGGGTTTTTGAAAAGAAATTGCGAAATGTCAACTGAAAAATATCAGTCGGACTACTTCACGACGGATGTCGGCTATTGAGTTTTCTTATCAATCACTTATTGAAATATGCATGATGCCGGTAAGGAAATGTTCGATCGGCGTCATGCGGTGATGCTTCCTTTTTGACCTCGATCGGTCATCTTTCCTAGCCGACGTCCACTGGCATTTTTTTCGATCAATATCTGTGAAAAATGTTTTTTTGACGAGATGGGCTAATGTTTTCCTGGCCGAATAAATGGGAACATGCCAGTTTCAGCCGAAACAAAACGTCGGTTAAGCTCGGACAAAAAAACCTAGCCGACCTACATTGTACATTTTTTATGCAACACCAAAACAAGAAAAGTTCCTCTGCCGTAAAAAAAAACATTATCGGCTAGCGAGCGTTTTTAAAAAAAAATTGCGCAATGTCGGCTGAAAAATATCAGTCGGCGCTACTTCACGACCGATGTCGGCTATTGAGTTTTCTACTCAATCCCTTAATGAAATATACATGATGTCGGTATGGAAATGTTAGATCCACGTCATGCGGTGATGCTTCCTTTTTAACCTCGATCGGTCATCTTTCCTAGCCGACGTCCACTGGCATTTTTTTAGATCAATATCCGTGAAAAATATTTTTTTGCCGATATGGGCTAATGTTTTCCTTGCCGCATAAATGCGAATATGCTAGTTTCGGCCGAAACAAAACATCGGTTGAGCTCGCTCAAAAAAACCTAGCCGACCTACATTGTACATTTTTTATGCAACACCAAAACAAGAAAACTTCCTCTGCCGTAAAAAAAACATTATCGGCCAGCGAGCGTTTTTAAAAAGAAATTGCGCAATGTCAACTGAAAAATATCAGTCGGGATACTTCAGGACAGATGTCGGCTATTGAGTTTTCTAATCAATCCCTTAATGAAATATGCATGATGCGGGTAAGGAAATGTTCGATCGGCGTCATGCGGTGATGCTTCCTTTTTGACCTCGATCGGTCATCTTTCCTGGCCGACGTCGACTGGCATTTTTTTCGATCAATATCGGTGAAAAATATTTTTTTGCCGAGATGGGCTTATGTTTTCCTGGCCGAATAAATGGGAACATGCCAGTTTCAGCCGAAACAAAACGTCGGTTGAGCTCGCTCAAAAAAACCTAGCCGACCTACATTGTACATTTTTTATGCAACACCAAAACAAGAAAACTTCCTCTGCAATAAAATAAACATTATCGGCCAGCGAGCGTTTTTAAAAAGAAATTGCGCAATGTCAACTGAAAAATATCAGTCGGGATACTTCACGACAGATGTCGGCTATTGAGTTTTCTAATCAATCCCTTAATGAAATATGCATGATGCAGGTAAGGAAATGTTCGATCGGCGTCATGCGGTGATGCTTCCTTTTTGACCTCGATCGGTCATCTTTCCTGGCCGACGTCGACTGCCATTTTTTTCGATCAATATCGGTGAAAAATATTTTTTTGCCGAGATGGACTAATGTTTTCCTGGCCGCATAAATGCGAATATGCCAGTTTCGGCCGAAACAAAACATCGGTTGAGCTCGCTCAAAAAAACTTAGCCGACCTACATTGTACATTTTTTATGCAACACCAAAACAAAAAAACTTCCTCTGCCGTAAAAAAAACATTATCGGCCAGCGAGCGTTTTTAAAAAGAAATTGCGCAATGTCAACTGAAAAATATCAGTCGGGCTACTTCACGACAGATGTCGGCTATTGAGTTTTCTAATCAATCCCTTAATGAAATATGCATGATGTCGGTAAGGAAATGTTCGATCGGCGTCATGCGGGGATGCTTCTTTTTTAAACCTCGATCGGTCATCTTTCTTGGCGGACGTCGACTATCAATTTTTTCAATCAATATCGGTGAAAAATATTTTTTGCCGAGATGGGCTAATGTTTTCCTGGCTGAATAAATTCGAATATACCAGTTTCGGCCGAAACAAAACGTCGGTTGAGCTCGCACAAAAAAACCTAGCCGACCTACATTGTACATTTTTAATGCAACAAGAAAACTTCCTCTGCCGTAAAAAAAAACATTATCGGCCAGCGAGCGTTTTTAAAAAGAAATTGCGAAATGTCAACTGAAAAATATCAGTCGGACTACTTCACGATAGATGTCGGCTATTGTGTTTTCTTATCAATCACTTATTGAAATATGCATGATGCCGGTAAGGAAATGTTCGATCGGCGTCATGCGGTGATGCTTCCTTTTTGACCTCGATCGGTCATCTTTCCTGGCCGACGTCGACTGGCATTTTTTTCGATCAATATCGGTGAAAAATATTTTTTGCCGAGATGGGTTAATGTTTTCCTGGCCGCATAAATGCGAATATGCCAGTTTCGGCCGAAACAAAACGTCGGTTGAGCTCGCACAAAAAAACCTAGCCGACGTACATTGTACATTTTTTATGCAACACCAAAACAAGAAAACTTCCTCTGCCGTAAAAAAAACATTATCGGCCAGCGAGCGTTTTTAAAAAGAAATTGCGCAAGGTCAACCTAAAAATATCAGTCGGGATACTTCACGACAGATGTCAGCTATTGAGTTTTCTATTCAATCCCTTAATGAAATATGCATGATGTCTGTAAGGAAATGTTCGATCGGCGTCATGCGGTGATGCTTCTTTTTTAGACCTCGATCGGTCATCTTTCTTGGCAGACGTCGACTGTCAATTTTTTCAATCAATATCTGTGAAAAATATTTTTTTGCCGAGATGGGCAAATGTTTTCCTGGTCGAATAAATGGGAACATGCCAGTTTCGGCCGAAAGAAAACGTCGATGAGCTCGAACAAAAAAACCTAGCCGACCTACATTGTACATTTTTTATGCAACAACAAAACAAGAAAAGTTCCTCTGCCGTAAAAAAAAAACAATATCGGCCAGCGAGCGTTTTTTAAAAAAAATTGCGCAATGTTGGCTGAAAAATATCAGTCGGGCTACATCACGACAGATGTCGACAATTGAGTTTTCTAATCAATCCCTTAATGAAATATGCATGATGTCGGTAAGGAAATGTTCGATCGGCGTCATGCGGTGATGCTTCCTTTTTAACCTCGATCGGTCATCTTTCCTGGCCGACGTCGGCTGGCATTTTTTTCGATCAATATCGGTGAAAAATATTTTTTTGCCGAGATGGGCTAATGTTTTCCTGGCCGAATAAATGCGAATAAGCCAGTTTCGGCGGAAACAAAACGTCGGTTAAGCTCGCACAAAAAAACCTAGCCGACCTACTTTGTACATTTTTTATGCAACACCAAAAAAAGAAAACTTCCTTTGCCGTAAAAATAAACATTGTCGGCCAGCGAGCGTTTTTAAAAAGAAATTGCGCAATGTCAACTGAAAAATATCAGTCGGGCTACTTCACGACAGATGTCGGCTATTGAGTTTTCTATTCAATCCCTTAATGAAACATGCATGATGTCGGTAAGGAAATGTTCGATTGGCGTCATGCGGTGATGCTTCCTTTTTAACCTCGATCGGTCATCTTTCCTGGCCGACGTCCACTGGCATTTTTTTCGATCAATATAGGTGAAAAATATTTTTTTGCCGAGATGTGCTAATGTTTTCCTGGCCGAAAAAATGCGAATATGCCAGTTTCGGCCGAAACAAAAAGTCGTTTGAGCTCGCTCAAAAAAACCTAGCCGACCTACAATGTACATTTTTTATGCAACACAAAACAAGAAAACTTCCTCTGCCGTAAAAAAACAACATTATCGGCCAGCGAGCGTTTTTAAAAAGAAATTGCGCAATGTCGGCTGAAAAATATCAGTCAGGGGCTACTTCAAGACCGATGTCGGCTATTGAGTTTTCTATTCAATCCCTTAATGAAATATGCATGATGTCGGTAAGGAAATGTTCGATCGGCGTCATGCGGTGATGCTTCTTTTTTAGACCTCGATCGGTCATCATTCTTGGCAGACGTCGACTGTCAATTTTTTCAATCTATATTTGTGAAAAATATTTTTTGCCGAGATGGGCTAATGTTTTCCTAGCCGAATAAATGGAAACATGCAAGTTTCGGCCGAAACAAAACGTCGATGAGCTCGCACAAAAAAACCTAGCCGACCTACATTGTACATTTTTTATGCAACACGAAAACAAGAAAATTTCCTCTGCCGTAAAAAAAAACATTATCTGATAAGAATCTTACAGGGCAGATCGTTTGATACAGGCTACGAAGGTTTGGATGACGCCACTTCCGGTGAAGGAAGATGAGTCAAGGTAGACGCCACTTCCCGTGAAGGAAGATAAGTCAGGGTAGACGCCACAAGGATTACCTTGATAAGTCTGATAATTGGTTCAACAAGGAACCTAGAGAGAAACTCTCACCCAATTTTATGAAAATGCCAAAAGTTTTTTTTATTGAAAACAAAAACAAATACTTATAGTGTATCTAAACAAATAGATAAAAATAGACATGGGCCTTCTAAACAGTTTGGGCCAAAATTACAATAAAAATAAATTATAACTAAAAACTTATTTAACTTGGGCCTTCAAATTAATCTGGGCCTTCAGCAACAATTAATAGTCTTGATAGTGTCTCTGCCTCTGGGCCTTCATCCTTCTCCACTCGGGGGCTTTATCCTTCTCCACTTGGGCCTTTGCCCTTCTCCACTTGGGCCTTTAGCCTGTATTTGGCCAATTTCAGGATTCTCATCATTATCGGCCAGCGAGCGTTTTTAAAAAGAAATTGCGCAATGTCGGCTGAAAAATATCAATAAGGGGCTACTTCAAGACCGATGTCGACTTTTCAGTTTTCTATTCAATCCCTTAATGAAATATGCATGATGTCGGTAAGGAAATGTTCGATCGGCGTCATGCGGGGATGCTTCTTTTTAAAACCTCGATCGGTCATCTTTCTTGGCGGACGTCGACTATCAATTTTTTCAATCAATATCGGTGAAAAATATTTTTTGCCGAGATGGGCTAATGTTTTCCTGGCTGAATAAATTCGAATATGCCAGTTTCGGCCGAAACAAACGTCGGTTGAGCCGGTACAAAAAAACCTAGCCGACCTACATTGTACATTTTTTATGCAACACCAAAACAAGAAAAGTTCCTCTGCCGTAAAAAAAAACATTATCGGCCAGCGAGCGTTTTTAAAAAGAAATTGCGAAATGTCAACTGAAAAATATCAGTCGGACTACTTCACGACTGATGTCGGCTATTGAGTTTTCTATTCAATCCCTTATTGAAATATGCATGATGCCGGTAAGGAAATGTTCGATCGGCGTCATGCGGTGATGCTTCCTTTTTGACCTCGATCGGTCATCTTTCCTGGCCGACGTCGACTGGCATTTTTTTCGATCAATATCGGTGAAAAATATTTTTTGCCGAGATGGGCTAATGCTTTCCTGGCCGCATAAATGCGACTATGCCAGTTTCGGCCGAAACAAAACGTCGGTTGAGCTCGCACAAAAAAACCTAGCCGACCTACATTGTACATTTTTTATGCAACACCAAAACAAGAAAACTTCCTCTGCCGTAAAAAAAACATTATCGGCCAGCGAGCGTTTTTAAAAAGAAATTGCGCAATGTCAACCAAAAAATATCAGTCGGGATACTTCACGACAGATGTCAGCTATTGAGTTTTCTATTCAATCCTTTAATGAAATATGCATGATGTCGGTAAGGAAATGTTCGATCGGCGTCATGCGGTGATGCTTCTTTTTTAGACCTCGATCGGTCATCTTTCTTGGCAGACGTCGACTGTCAATTTTTTCAATCAATATCTGTGAAAAATATTTTTTTGCCGAGATGGGCAAATGTTTTCCTGGCCGAATAAATGGGAACATGCCAGTTTCGGCCGAAAGAAAACGTCGATGAGCTGGAACAAAAAAACCTAGCCGACCTACATTGTACATTTTTTATGCAAAACCAAAACAAGAAAAATTCCTCTGCCGTAAAAAAAAACAATATCGGCCAGCGAGCGTTTTTAAAAAAAAATTGCGCAATGTGGGCTGAAAAATATCAGTCGGGCTACTTCACGACAGATGTCGACAATTGAGTTTTGTAATCAATCCCTTAATGAAATATGCATGATGTCGGTAAGGAAATGTTCGATCGGCGTCATGCGGTGATGCTTCCTTTCTAACCTCGATCGGTCATCTTTCCTGGCCGACGTCGACTGGCATTTTTTTCGATCAATATCGGTGAAAAATATTTTTTTTGCCGAGATGGGCTAATGTTTTCATGGCCGAATAAATGCGAATAAGCCAGTTTCGGCTGTAACAAAACGTCGGTTGAGCTCGCACAAAAAAACCTAGCCGTCCTACTTTGTACATTTTTTATGCAACACCAAAAAAAGAAAACTTCCTCTGCCGTAAAAATAAACATTGTCGGCCAGCGAGCGTTTTTAAAAAGAAATTGCGCAATGTCAACTGAAAAATATAAGTCGGGCTACTTAACGACAGATATCGGCTATTGAGTTTTCTATTCAATCCCTTAATGAAACATGCATGATGTCGGTAAGGAAATGTTCGATTGGCGTCATGCGGTGATGCTTCCTTTTTAACCTCGATCGGTCATCTTTCCTGGCCGACGTCCACTGGCATTTTTTTCGATCAATATAGGTTAAAAATATTTTTTTGTCGAGATGTGCTAATGTTTTCCTGGCCGAAAAAATGCAAATATGCCAGTTTCGGCCGAAACAAAACGTCGTTTGAGCTCGCTCAAAAAAACCTAGCCGACCTACATTGTACATTTTTTATGCAACACCAAAACAAGAAAACTTCCTCTGCCGTAAAAAAAAAAACAATATCGGCCAGCGAGCGTTTTTAAAAAGAAATTGCGCAATGTCGACTGAAAAATATCAGTCAGGGGCTACTTCAAGACCGATGTCGACTATTGAGTTTTCTATTCAATCCCTTAATGAAATATGCATGATGTCGGTAAGGAAATGTTCGATCGGCGTCATGCGGTGATGCTTCTTTTTTAGACCTCGATCGGTCATCTTTCTTGGCAGACGTCGACTGTCAATTTTTTCAATCAATATCGGTGAAAAATATTTTTTTGCCGAGATGGGCTAATGTTTTCCTGGCTGAATAAACTCGAATATGCCAGTTTCGGCCGAAACAAAACGTCGTTTGAGCTCGCTCAAAAAAACCTAGCCGACCTACATTGTACATTTTTTATGCAACACCAAAACAAGAAAACTTCCTCTGCCGTAAAAAAAAACATTATCGGCCAGCGAGCGTTTTTAAAAAGAAATTGCGCAATGTCGGCTGAAAAATATCAGTCAGGGGCTACTTCAAGACCGATGTCGACTTTTGAGTTTTCTATTCAATCCCTTAATGAAATATGCATGATGTCGGTAAGGAAATGTTCGATCGGCGTCATGCGAGGATGCTTCTTTTTTAAACCTCGATCGGTCATCTTTCTTGGCGGACTTCGACTATCATTTTTTTCAATCAATATCGGTGAAAAATATTTTTTGCCGAGATGGGCTAATGTTTTCCTGGCTGAATAAATTCGAATATGCCAGTTTCGGCCGAAACAAAACGTCGGTTGAGCTGGCACAAAAAAACCTAGCCGACCTACATTGTACATTTTTTATGCAACACCAAAACAAGAAAAGTTCCTCTGCCGTAAAAAAAAACATTATCGGCCAGCGAGCGTTTTTAAAAAGAAATTGCGAAATGTCAACTGAAAAATATCAGTCGGACTACTTCACGACAGATGTCGGCTATTGAGTTTTCTTATCAATCACTTATTGAAATATGCATGATGCCGGTAAGGAAATGTTCGATCGCTGTCATGCGATGATGCTTCCTTTTTGACCTCGATCGGTCATCTTTCCTGGCCGACGTCGACTGACATTTTTTTCGATCAATATCGGTGAAAAATATTTTTTGCCGAGATGGGCTAATGTTTTCCTGGCCGCATAAATGCGAATATGCCAGTTTCGGCCGAAACAAAACGTCGGTTAAGCTCGCACAAAAAAACCTAGCCGACCTACATTGTACATTTTTTATGCAACACCAAAACAAGAAAACTTCCACTGCCGTAAAAAAAACATTATTGGCCAACGAGCGTTTTTAAAAAGAAATTGCGCAATGTCAACCTAAAAATATCAGTCGGAATATTTCACGACAGATGTCAGCTATTGAGTTTTCTATTCAATCCCTTAATGAAATATGCATGATGTCGGTAAGGAAATGTTCGATCGGCGTCAAGCGGTGATGCTTCTTTTTTAGACCTCGATCGGTCATCTTTCTTGGCAGACGTCGACTGTCAATTTTTTCAATCAATATCTGTGAAAAATATTTTTTTGCCGAGATGGGCAAATGTTTTCCTGGCCGAATAAATGGGAACATGCCAGTTTCGGCCGAAACAAAACGTCGGTTGAGCTCGCACAAAAAAACCTAGCCGACCTACATTGTACATTTTTTATGCAACACCAAAACAAGAAAAGTTCCTCTGCCGTAAAAAAAAAACAATATCGGCCAGCGAGCGTTTTTAAAAAGAAATTGCGCAATGTTGGCTGAAAAATATCAGTCAGGGGCTACTTCAAGACCGATGTCGACTATTGAGTTTTCTATTCAATCCCTTAATGAAATATGCATGATGCCGGTAAGGAAATGTTCGATCGGCGTCACGCGGTGATGCTTCCTTTTTGACCTCGATCGGTCATCTTTCCTGGCCGACGTCGACTGGCATTTTTTTCGATCAATATCTGTGAAAAATATTTTTTTGCCGAGATGGGCTAATGTTTTCCTGTCCGAATAAATTGGAACATGCCAGTTTCGGCTGACACAAAACGTCGGTTGAGCTCGCACAAAAAAACCTAGCCAACCTACATTGTACATTTTTTATGCAACACCAAAACAAGAAAACTTCCTCTGCCGTAAAAAAAAAAAAAAAAAAATCGGCCAGCGAGCGTTTTTAAAAATAAATTGCGCAATATCAGCTGAAAAATATCAGTCGGGCTACTTCACGACGACTTCGGCTATTGAGTTTTCTTTTCAATCCCTTAATGAAATATGGATGATGTCGGTAAGGAAATGTTCGATCGGCGACATGCGGTGATGCTTCCTTTTTGACCTCGATCGGTCATCTTTCCAAGCCGACGTCGACTGGCATTTTTTTCGATCAATATCGGTGAAAAATATTTTTTATCCGAAATGGGCTAATGTTTTCCTGGCCGCATAAGTGCGAATATGCCAGTTTCGGCCGAAACAAAACGTCGGTTGAGCTCGCTCAAAAAAACTTAGCCGACCTACATTGTACATTTTTTATGCAACACCAAAACAAGAAAACTTCCTCTGCCGTAAAAAAAAAACATTATCGGCCAGCGAGCGTTTTTAAAAAGAAATTGCGCAATGTCAACCGGAAAATATCAGTCGGGATACTTCACGACATATGTCGGCTATTGAGTTTTCTATTCAATCCCTTAATGAAATATGCATGATGTCGGTAAGGAAATGTTCGATCGGCGTCATGCAGTGATGCTTCATTTTTAGACCTCGATCGGTCATCTTTCTTGGCAGACGTCGACTGTCAATTTTTTCAATCAATATCGGTGAAAAATATTTTTTTGCCGAGATGGGCTAATGTTTTCCTGGCCGAATAAATGGGAACATGCCAGTTTCGGCCGAAACAAAACGTCGGTTGAGCTCGCTCAAAAAAACCTAGCCGACCTACATTGTACATTTTTTATGCAACACCAAAACAAGAAAACTTCCCCTGCCGTAAAAAAAAACATTATCGGCCAGCGAGCGTTTTTAAAAAAAAAATTGCGCAATGTCGGCTGAAAGATATCAGTCGGGGCTACTTCACGACCGATGTCGGCTATTGAGATTTCAATTCAATCCCTTAATGAAATATGCATGATGTCGGTAAGGAAATGTTCGATCGGCGTCATGCGGTGATGCTTCCTTTTTAACCTCGATAGGTCATCTTTCCTTGCCGACGTCGATTGGCATTTTTTTCGATCAATATCGGTGAAAAATATTTTTTGGCCGTGATGGGCTAATGTTTTCCTGGCCGCATAAATGCGAATATGCCAGTTTCGGCCGAAACAAAACGTCGGTTGAGCTCGCTTAAAAAAACTTAGCCGACCTACATTGTACATTTTTTATGCAACACCAAGACAAGAAAAGTTCCTCTGCCGTAAAAAAAAAACATTATAGGCCAGCGAGTGTTTTTAAAAAAAATTGTGCAATGTCGGCTGAAAAATATCAGTCGGGGCTACTTCACGACCGATGTCGGCTATTGAGTTTTCTATTCAATCCCTTAATGAAATATGCATGATGTCGGTAAGGAAATGTTCGATCGGCGTCATGCGGTGATGCTTCCTTTTTAACCTCGATCGGTCATCTTTCATGGCCGACGTCGACTGTCAATTTTTTCAATCAACATCGGTGAAAAGTATTTTTTTGCCGAGATGGGCTAATGTTTTCCTGGCCGCATAAATGCGAATATGCCTGTTTCGGCCGAAACAAAACGTCAGTTGAGCTCGCACAAAAAAACCTAGCCGACATACATTGTACATTTTTTAAGCAACACCAAAACAAGAAAACTTCCTCTGCCGTAAAAAAAACATTATCGGCAAGCAAGCCTTACCGCATCGGTCGTAAACTAGACCGGACTGATTTTTGTGGACAAGCCTTACCGGAAAGCTTGGCACAATATTTTTTTTTTTTGCCGACATTGTGCAATTTTTTTCTTATTTTTCACCAACGCCAGGCAATAATTGTTTTAGTACGATCAAGCTAATTTTCCTTGTTGATTTCGCTCTATGATAGGTTTACCATCGAGGTCGCCTTTGGTATTTCGTGGGAACTCAACCGCCGTTGTGTTTCGGTCGACATTGGCCTGCGCTGGTAAAAGAGGCAAAGAAAAATATAGCCGACCTTGGCAGCAAAAACAAATCCCTTGACAAACTTTGATAAAAAACAACTCTAGCCGACATCGGCCAAGAAAGATTAACTGTCGCTGTATCCCAAAAAGAATCACCGGATGAAGACAATCGAAAATTTCCTTATCGACATCATCCGAAAATTATTCTGCGATTGAACAGAAAAGCAATAGCCCAAAACGGTCGTAAACTACACCCAACTGACATTTGTGCACAGACCTCACCGGAAATCCTGGCAGAAGAATGTTTGTTTTTCGGCCGACATTGTGCAATGTTTTTATTTTCCATCAGCGCCGGCCAATAATATTTTTCGTACCATCGAGGATGTTTTCTTATTCATTGTCGCTCAAAAAGTTTTCCGTCAAGGTCGCCTATGGTATTTCGTGCACACTCAACCGACGTTCATTTCGGGTGACATTAGACTGCAGAAATTGAATAGGCAAAGAAAAATATAACAGACCTCAACAGAGAAAAGACTCCATTACAAACATTGATCGAAAATAATCCAATGCGACATCGGCCAAGAAAGATTACCAGTCCAGGCATGCCAAAAGGCATCACCGGATGAAGCCAACCGAACAGTTCCTAGTCGACATCATCCAAAAATTATTCAGGGATTGTACTGAAAACAATAGCCCGCATCTGATGAGGACATGTTCAAGAGCAAGGGCAAGGATCCACTTGAAGGACTTGGAGGACCTATGACAAGGGCTAGAGCAAGGAAAGCCAAGGAAGCTCTTCAACAAGTGCTGTCCATACTATTTGAATACAAGCCCAAGTTTCAAGGAGAAAAGTCCAAGGTTGTGAGTTGTATCATGGCCCATATGGAGGAGGACTAAATGACACCACTTTGTCTCAATTTTAGAGTGTTTAGTTTGTCTAAATAATGGCCCAATCCTTGTAAAGTTGGCTGACCAAAAATATGTTTTTGGTTAATCAACTAAAAGGGCTTTAGTTAGGTTTAGTTCAAGTTGTAATAAGGGCCCAATTGGCAACCTAGGCATCAGCCTTTTGGGAGACCAAATGGTGGCTGACTTGTTGGCTGTTGGGGGTGACTTTTGGTTGCCACAATTTCAGTTACACTCAGCCATTAAGTTTTTTTAATTCCCTAGGTTAATGGCATTAAGTTATTTTAATTCTAGGTTAGTGGGTCATTACTAAAATCTGTTGTAAAGCTTCTATATAAGCTGAACCATTTTATCAATAAAGACAAGTTGAGTTTTATTCAGAAAATTAGAGTTTATCTCTTTTATCTTAGTGAGAGTGATTCTCCTAAATTCTTGAGTGATTCAAGAACACCCTGGCTGTATCAAAGGACTTTCACAATCTTTGTGTGTTGCCCTCGCTGGAAAGAGTGATTCTTTCCTTCCTTTCATCTTCACCCTTGTTCTTTCAAACCACAATTCCAGAAAATCCACCTCTGCCCAGAATTATCTTGTGGCCATAACTCCCATTTTACGCACTCAAATTAAGTGATTCTTGAGCCTAAATTGACTTTAAAAACGAGACCTTTCACCTCATTTTGGAATCCCCTCATTTGGAGCCCTGTAGCTTCAGTTATTGCCATTTCTATATTTCTGTCCAGCCACCACTTAACCTACATTTTACCATCCCATTCATCCATTTTATGTCAAGAACCACCTTATTAAGACCCACGAAATTAACCACCTTATTTTCCATCCTTTCCTTAATCAATTTCCGCATTTTCCATCAAGGTTTAATCCTAGACGATCCTAAGTCAGCCCTTGTGCCATGTGCGTTCATATCAGCATCGGTCGTAAACTAGACCGGACTGATTTTGTGGACAAGCCTTACAGGAAAGCTTGGCACAAGAATTATTTTTTTTGCCGACATTGTGCAATTTTTTTTTATTTTTCACCAACGCCGGGAAATAAATGCTTTAGTACGATCAAGCAAATTTTCCTTGTTGATTTCGCTCAATGATAGGTTTACCATCGAGGTCGCCTGTGGTATTTCGTGGGAACTCAACCGCCGTTGTGTTTCGGTTGAAATTGGCCTGCGCTGGTAGAAGAGGCAAAGAAAAATATAGCCGACCTTGGCAGAAAAAAAAAATACCTCGACAAACTTGGATAAAAAACAATTCTAGCCGACATCGTCCAAGAAAGATTACCGGTCGCTGTATCGCAAAAAGAATCACCGGATGAAGCCAATCGAACATTTCCTTATCGACATCATCCAAAAATTATTCAGGGATTGAACAGAAAAGCAATAGCCCAAAACGGTCGTAAACTACACCCGACTGATATTTGTGCACAGACCTCACCAGAAATCCTGGCAGAAGAATGTTTGTTTTTCGGCCGACATTGTGCAATGTTTTTATTTTCCATCAGCGTCGGCCAATAATATTTTTCGTACCATCGAGGATGTTTTCTTATTCATTGTCGCTCAAAAAGTTTTCCGTCAAGGTCGCCTATGGTATTTTGTGCACACTCAACCGACGTTCATTTCGGGTGACATTGGACTGCGGTAATTGAATAGGCAAACAAAAATGTAACCGACCTCAACAGAGAAAAGACTCCATTACAAACATTGATCGAAAATAATCCGATGCGACATCGGCCAAGAAAGATTACCAGTCGAGGTATACCAAAAAGCATCACCGGATGAAGCCAACCGAACAGTTCCTAGTCGTCATCATCAAAAAATTATTCAGGGATTGCACAGAAAACAATAGCCCGCATCGGTCGTAAACTGGACCGGACTGATTTTTGTGGACAAGCTTTACCGGAAAGCTTGGCACAATAATTTTTTTTTTTTGCCGACATTGTGCAATTTTTTTCTTATTTTTCACCAACGCCAGGCAATAATTGTTTTAGTACGATCAAGCTAATTTTCCTTGTTGATTTCGCTCAATGATAGGTTTACCATCGAGGTCGCCTTTGGTATTTCGTGGGAACTCAACCGCCGTTGTGTTTCGGTCGACATTGGCCTGCGCTGGTAAAAGAGGCAAAGAAAAATATAGCCGACTTTGGCAGCAAAAACAAATCCCTCGACAAACTTGGATAAAAAACAACTCTAGCCGACATCGGCCAAGAAAGATTAACTGTCGCTGTATCCCAAAAAGAATCACCGGATGAAGACTATCGAAAATTTCCTTATCGACATCATCCGAAAATTATTCTGCGATTGAACAGAAAAGCAATAGCCCAAAACGGTCGTAAACTACACCCAACTGACATTTGTGCACAGACCTCACCGGAAATCCTGGCAGAAGAATGTTTGTTTTTCGGCCGACATTGTGCAATGTTTTTATTTTCCATCAGCGCCGGCCAATAATATTTTTCGTACCATCGAGGATGTTTTCTTATTCATTGTCGCTCAAAAAGTTTTCCGTCAAGGTCGCCTATGGTATTTCGTGCACACTCAACTGACTTTCTTTTCGGGTGACATTGGACTGCGGTAATTGAATAGGCAAACAAAAATGTAACCGACCTCAACAGAGAAAAGACTCCATTACAAACATTGATCGAAAATAATCCGATGCGACATCGGCCAAGAAAGATTACCAGTCGAGGTATACCAAAAAGCATCACCGGATGAAGCCAACCGAACAGTTCCTAGTCGTCATCATCAAAAAATTATTCAGGGATTGCACAGAAAACAATAGCCCGCATCGGTCGTAAACTGGACCGGACTGATTTTTGTGGACAAGCTTTACCGGAAAGCTTGGCACAATATTTTTTTTTTTGCCGACATTGTGCAATTTTTTTCTTATTTTTCACCAACGCCAGGCAATAATTGTTTTAGTACGATCAAGCTAATTTTCCTTGTTGATTTCGCTCTATGATAGGTTTACCATCGAGGTAGCCTTTGGTATTTCGTGGGAACTCAACCGCCGTTGTGTTTCGGTCGACATTGGCCTGCGCTGGTAGAAGAGGCAAAGAAAAATATAGCAGACCTTGGCAGCAAAAAAAAAATACCTCGACAAACTTGGATAAAAAACAATTCTAGCCGACATCGGCCAAGAAAGATTACCGGTCGCTGTATCCCAAAAAGAATCACCGGATGAAGCCAATCGAACATTTCCTTATCGACATCATCCGAAAATTATTCAGGGATTGAACAGAAAAGCAATAGCCCAAAACGGTCGTAAACTACACCCGACTGATATTTGTGCACAGACCTCACCAGAAATCCTGGCAGAAGAATGTTTGTTTTTCGGCCGACATTGTGCAATGTTTTTTATTTTCCATCAGCGCCGGCCAATAATATTTTTCGTACCATCGAGGATGTTTTCTTATTCATTGTCGCTCTAAAAGTCTTCCGTCAAGGTCGCCTATGGTATTTCGTGCACACTCAACCGATGTTCATTTCGGGTGACATTGGACTGCGGAAATTGAATAGGCAAAGAAAAATATAATCGACCTCATCAGAGAAAAGACTCCATTACAAACATTGATCGAAAATAATCCGATGCGGCATCGGCCAAGAAAGATTACCAGTCGAGGCATGCCAAAAAGCATCACCGGTTGAAGCCAACCGAACAGTTCCTAGTCGTCATCATCCAAAAATTATTCAGGGATTGCACAGAAAACAATAGCCCGCATCGGTCGTAAACTAGACCGGACTGATTTTTGTGGACAAGCCTTACCGGAAAGCTTGGCACTATAATTTTTTTTTTTGCCGACATTGTGCAATTTTTTTCTTATTTTTCACCAACGCCGGGCAATAATAGTTTTAGTACGATCAAGCAAATTTTCCTTGTTGATTTCGCTCAATAATAGGTTTACCATCGAGGTCGCCTTTGGTATTTCGTGGCAACTCAACCGCCGTTGTGTTTCGGTCGACATTGGCCTGCGCTGGTAAAAGAGGCAAAGAAAAATATAGCCGACCTTGGCAGCAAAAAAAAATCCCTCGACAAACTTGGATAAAAAACAATTCTAGCCGACATCGGCCAAGAATGATTACCGGTGGCAGTATCCCAAAAAGAATCACCGGATGAAGCCAATCGAACATTTCCTTATCGATATCATCCGAAAATTATTATGGGATTGAACAGAATAGCAATAGCCCAAAACGGTCGTAAACTACACCCGACTGATATTTGTGCACAGACCTCACCGGAAATCCTGGCAGAAGAATGTTTGTTTTTCGGCCGACATTGTGCAATGTTTTTATTTTCCATCAGCGCTGGCCAATAATATTTTTCGTACCATCGAGGATGTTTTCTTATTCATTGTCGCTCAAAAAGTTTTCCGTCAAGGTCGCCAATGGTATTTTGTGCACACTCAACCGATGTTCATTTCGGGTGACATTGGACTGCGGAAATTGAATAGGCAAAGAAAAATATAATCGACCTCTTCAAAGAAAAGACTCCATTACAAACATTGATCGAAAATAATCCGATGCGGCATCGGCCAAGAAAGATTACCAGTCGAGGCATGCCAAAAAGCATCACCGGTTGAAGCCAACCGAACAGTTCCTAGTCGTCATCATCCAAAAATTATTCAGGGATTGCACAGAAAACAATAGCCCGCATCGGTCGTAAACTAGACCGGACTGATTTTTGTGGACAAGCCTTACCGGAAAGCTTGGCACAATAATTTTTTTTTTTTGCCGACATTGTGCAATTTTTTTTTTTTTATTTTTCACCAACGCCGGGCAATAATTGCTTTAGTACGATCAAGCAAATTTTCCTTGTTGATTTCGCTCAATAATAGGTTTACCATCGACGTTGCCTGTGGTATTTCGTGGGAACTCAACCGCCGTTGTGTTTCGGTCGACATTGGCCTGCGCTGGTAGGAGAGGCAAAGAAAAATATAGCAGACCTTGGCAGCAAAAAAAAAAATACCTCGACAAACTTGGATAAAAAACAATTCTAGCCGACATCGGCCAAGAAAGATTACCGGTCGCTGTATCCCAAAAAGAATCACCGGATGAAGCCAATCGAACATTTCCTTATCGACATCATCCGAAAATTATTCAGGGATTGAACAGAAAAGCAATAGCCCAAAACGGTCGTAAACTACACCCGACTGATATTTGTGCACAGACCTCACCGGAAATCCTGGCAGAAGAATGTTTGTTTTTCGGCCGACATTGTGCAATGTTTTTTATTTTCCATCAGCGCCGGCCAATAATATTTTTCGTACCATCGAGGATGTTTTCTTATTCATTGTGGCTCTAAAAGTCTTCCGTCAAGGTCGCCTATGGTATTTCGTGCACACTCAACCGATGTTCATTTCGGGTGACATTGGACTGCGGAAATTGAATAGGCAAAGAAAAATATAATCGACCTCTTCAAAGAAAAGACTCCATTACAAACATTGATCGAAAATAATCCGATGCGGCATCGGCCAAGAAAGATTACCAGTCGAGGCATGCCAAAAAGCATCACCGGTTGAAGCCAACCGAACAGTTCCTAGTCGTCATCATCCAAAAATTATTCAGGGATTGCACAGAAAACAATAGCCCGCATCGGTCGTAAACTAGACCGGACTGATTTTTGTGGACAAGCCTTACCGGAAAGCTTGGCACTATAATTTTTTTTTTTGCCGACATTGTGCAATTTTTTTCTTATTTTTCACCAACGCCGGGCAATAATAGTTTTAGTACGATCAAGCAAATTTTCCTTGTTGATTTCGCTCAATAATAGGTTTACGATCGAGGTCGCCTTTGGTATTTCGTTGGAACTCAACCGCCGTTGTGTTTCGGTCGACATTGGCCTGCCCTGGTAAAAGAGGCAAAGGAAAATATAGCCGACCTTGGCAGCAAAAAAAAATCCCTCGACAAACATGGATAAAAAACAATTCTAGCCGACATCGGCCAAGAAAGATTAACGGTCGCTGTATCCCAAAAAGAATCACCGGATGAAGCCAATCGAACATTTCCTTATCGATATCATCCGAAAATTATTCAGGGATTGAACAGAAAAGCAATAGCCCAAAACGGTCGTAAACTACACCCGATTGATATTTGTGCACAGACCTCACCGGAAATCCTGGCAGAAGAATGTTTGTTTTTCGGCCGACATTGTGCAATGTTTTTATTTTCCATCAACGCCGGCCAATAATATTTTCCGTACCATCGAGGATGTTTTCTTATTCATTGTCGCTCAAAAAGTTTTCCGTCAAGGTCGCCTATGGTATTTCGTGCACACTCAACCGACGTTCATTTCGGGTGACATTGGACTGTGGTAATTGAATAGGCAAAGAAAAATATAACCGACCTCAACAGAGAAAAGACTCCATTAGAAACCATGATCGAAAATAATCCTATGCGACATCGGCCAAGAAAGATTACCAGTTGAGGCATACCAAAAAGCATCACCGGATGAACCAACAAAACAGTTCCCAGTCGACATCATCCAAATATAATTATGGGATAGCACATAAAACAATAGCCCGCATCGGTCGTAAACTTCACCGGACTTATTTTTGGTGACAAGCCTTACCGGAAAGCTTGGCACAAGAATTTTTTTTTTGCCGACATTGCGCAATTTTTTTTTTTATTTTTCCCCAACGCCGGGGAATAATTGCTTCAGTACGATCAAGCAAATTTTCCTTGTTGATTTCGCTCAATAATAGGTTTACCATCGAGGTCGCCTGTGGTATTTCGTGGGAACTCAACCGCCGTTGTGTTTCGGTCGACATTGGCCTGCGCTAGTAGAAGAGGCAAAGAAAAATATAGCCGACCTTGGCAGCAAAAAAAAATCCCTCGACAAACTTGGATAAAAAACAATTCTAGCCGACATCGGCCAAGAAAGATTACCGGTCGCTGTATCCCAAAAAGAATCACCGGATGAAGCCAAGCGAACATTTCCTTATCGACATCATCCGAAAATTATTGAGGGATTGAACAGAAAAGCAATAGCCCAAAACGGTCGTAACTACACCCCGACTGATATTTGTGGACTGACCTCACCGAAAATCCTGGCAGAAGAATGTTTGTTTTTCGGCCGACATTATGCAATGTTTTTATTTTCCATCAACGCCGGCCAATAATTATTTGCAGACCATCGAGGATGTTTTCTTATTCATTGTCGCTCAAAAAGTTTTCCGTCAAGGTCGCCTATGGTATTTCGTGCACACTCAACCGACGTTCATTTCGGGTGACATTGGACTGCGGTAATTGAATAGGCAAAGAAAAATATAACCACCTCAACAGAAAAAAGACTCCATTACAAACATTGATCGAAAATAATCCTATGCCACATCGGCCAAGAAAGATTACCAGTCGAGGCATACCAAAAAGCATCACCGTATGAAACCAACCGAACAGTTCCTAATCGACATCATCCAAAAATTATTCAGGGATTGCACGGAAAACAATAGCCCGCATCGGTCATAAACTAGACCGGACTGATTTTTGTGGACAAGCCTTACCGGAAAGCTTGGCACAAGAATTTTTTTTTTGCCGGCATTGTGCAATTTTTTTTTCACCAACGCCGGGCAATAATTGCTTTAGTACGATCAAACAAATTTTCCTTGTTGATTTCGCTCAATAATAGGTTTACCATTGAGGTCGCCTGTGGTATTTCGTGGGAACTGAACCGCCGTTGTGTTTCTGTCGACATTGGCCTGCGCTGGTAGAAGAGGCAAAGAAAAATATAGCCGACCTTGGCAGCAAAAAAAACTCCCTCGACAAACTTGGATAAAAAACAATTCTAGTCGACATCGGCCAAGAAAGATTACCGGTAGTTGTATCCCAAAAAGAATCACCGGATGAAGCCAATCGAACATTTCCTTATCGACATCATCCGAAAATTATTCATGGATTGAACAGAAAAGAAATAGCCCAAAACGGTCGTAAACTACACCCGACTGATATTTGTGGACAGACCTCACCGGAAATCCTGGCAGAAGAATGTTTGTTTTTCGGCCGACATTGTGCAATGTTTTTATTTTCCATCAACGCCGGCCAATAATATTTTTCGTACCATCGAGGATGTTTTCTTATTCATTGTCGCTCAAAAAGTTTTTCGTCAAGGTCGCCTATGGTATTTCGTGCACACTCAACCGACGTTCATTTCGGGTGACATTGGACTGCGGTAATTGAATAGGCAAAGAAAAATATAACCGACCTCAACAGAGAAAAGCCTCCATTACAAACATTGATCGAAAATAATCCTATGCGACATCGGCCAAGAAAGATTACCAGTCGAGGCATACCAAATGATGTGAACCTGAGTTGGAGCGGATCGTTTGATACAGGCTACGAAGGTTTGGACGACGCCACTTCCGGTGAAGGAAGATAAGTCAGGGTAGACGCCACTTCCGGTGAAGGAAGATAAGTCTGGGTAGACGCCACTTCTAGTGAAGGAAGATAAGTCTGGGTAGTCGCCACTTCCAGTGAAGGAAGATAAGTCAGGGTAGACGCCACAAGGATTACTTTGATAAGTCTGATAATTGGTTCAACAAGGAACCCAGAGAGAAACTCTCACCCAATTTTATGAAATTGCCCAAAAGTTTTTTTTTATTTAAAACAAAACTAATACTTATAGTGTATCTGAACTAAAAGTTAAAAATAGAGATGGGCCTTCTAAATAGTTTGGGCCAAAATTACAATAAATAAAAATTATAACTAAAAACATATTTAACTTGGGCCTTCAAATTAATCTGGGCCTTCAGCAGCAATTAATATAGTCTTGATAGTGTCTCTGCCTCTGGGCCTTCATCCTTCTCCACTCAGGGGCTTTATCCTTCTCCACTTGAGCCTTTGCCCTTCTCCACTTGGGCCTTTAGCCTGTATTTGGCCAATTTCAGGATTCTCATCATTCCCTCCTTCTTGGAAAACATTTGTCCTCAAATGTCCATGATCATCACCGGGTTCAAGTACCACTTCCTTCCTTTTCTTATTGGCTTGCTTGGCATAGCTTTCATTCTTCTTTGCAATTTGCACCTTCACTTGGTCATACAATCTTTTCACATACTCAACTTTGGCATGTGCATCCTTACGTTGAGTCTCTTGGGGATTGCTTTTGTAAGTTGGCCTGTTAGGCAATGAAGCTCCGGGGAGGAGATCAACTTGATGTTCTATGCCTCTTGAAGGTGGCAGTCCATGAGGAATCTCCTTAGGAAAGACATTTTTAAATTCCTGCAATAAGGGTTGAACACTAGGAGAAATAGAACTAGTAAACTCATTAGAATTATCAGTAGAAATTTTACTGTCTTTGCAATACTGTAGATTGAGTGGTTCATGAGCAGGTAACACTTTCCTCACTTCACTCGCCTCTGCAAAATAATTAAATTTTCTCTCATGTGTATCACTCTCTCTCTTATGTGTATCACTCTTTTCCTCGGGTGTATCACTCTTCTTTTTTCATATTCCTTTGTGGTGCCTCACTATTTTCTTTCTCTTGTTCTCTCTTTTCTCTCATTCTGATTTGGTCATCACACACTTCTTTAGGGGATAGAGGTTTAAGAGTAAACGAGGAAGATTTGGCTATTCGTCTGTAGGGCTCTTCTTTGTTACAGTTCAACAAACGTTGCATTTGTGTAGTCCACGCATCCAAAAATAAGCGCTGAGATTCGTCCAGTTGATGATATACACCCCCATTGTCACCAGCTCTTGCCATAATTAAGGAACAAAGAATTTTGCAGTAAATTAAAAAAAAAAATTCAGAACCTCACCACACTCTACTCACGTGTTTCTCTCTTTGATGGTAGTTCACTCGTGTTTGATGCTCTCAAAATAGGCTTTTGTGTGATGTTTTCACTCTTGCCTTTTACCACTCATGTTCCCTCTTAAGTTTAGATGGACCGAATTAGACACACAAGGTAATATAAAATAAAAGGAAAGACAATATAATTATCAGAGTAATAGATTTGATTTGGGATAACAACTTGGACTTGATTTGGATAGCAGATTGGATTTGATTTGGATAACAGATTAGATTTGATTTGATTTGGATAACAAATCTGATTTGGATAAAATTTTTTTGATTTGATTTGATTTGGATAATAGATCATATTTGGATAACAAATTAGATTTAATTTGGATAACAAATATGATAACAAATAAGATAACAGATAGGATAACAGATAAGATAACAGATATGACAAGTAAACTTCAAATGCTCATAACTTTTGCTACGGTTCTCACTATATATCAAAACGCTCAGAATTCAAAGGAGAATCTAGATAAGTGGATTTGGTACACGATTTTCTGCAAAAAAAAAAAAAAATTTGTGGACCAATACTTATAGTGTATCTGAACTAAAAGTTAAAAATAGACATGGGCCTTCTAAATAGTTTGGGCCAAAATTACAATAAATAAAAATTATAACTAAAAAACATATTTAACTTGGGCCTTCAAATTAATCTGGGCCTTCAGAAACAATTAATAGTCTTGATAGTGTCTCTGCCTCTGGGCCTTCATCCTTCTCCACTCGGGGGCTTTATCCTTCTCCACTTAGGCCTTTGCCCTTCTCCACTTGGGCCTTTAGCATGTATTTGGCAAATTTCAGGATTCTCATCACCAAAAAGCATCACCGGATGAAGTCAACCGAACAGTTCCTAGTCGACATCATCCAAAAATTATTCAGGGATTGCACAAAAAACAATAGCCCGCATCGGTCGTAAACTAGACCAGACTGATTTTTGTGGACAAGCCTTACCGGAAAGCTTGACACAAAATTTTTTTTTTTTGCCGACATTGTGCAATTTTTTATTTTATTTTTCACCAACGCCGGGCAATAATTGCTTTAGTACGATCAAGCAAATTTTCCTTGTTGATTTCGCTCAATAATAGGTTTACGATCGAGGTCGCCTTTGGTATTTCGTGGGAACTCAACCGCCGTTGTGTTTCGGTCGACATTGGCCTGCCCTGGTAAAAGAGGCAAAGGAAAATATAGCCGACCTTGGCAGCCAAAAAAAAAATCCCTCGAAAAACTTGGATAAAAATCAATTCTAGCCGACATCGGCCAAGAAAGATTATCGAGCGCTGTATCCCAAAAAGAATCACCGGATGAAGCCAATCGAACATTTCCTTATCGACATCATCCGAAAATTATTCAGGGATTGAACAGAAAAGCAATAGCCCAAAACGGTCGTAAACTACACCCGACTGATATTTGTGGACAGACCTTACCGGAAATCCTGGCAGAAGAATGTTTGTTTTTCGGTCGACATTGTGCAATGTTTTTATTTTCCATCAACACCGGCCAATAATATTTTTCGTACCATCGAGGATGTTTTCTTATTCATTGTCGCTCTAAAAGTCTTCCGTCAAGGTCGCCTATGGTATTTCGTGCACACTCAACCGACGTTCATTTCGGGTGACATTGGACTGCGGTAATTGAATAGGCAAAGACAAATATAACCGACCTCAACAGAGAAAAGACTCCATTAGAAACCTTGATCGAAAATAATCCTATGCGACATCGGCCAAGAAAGATTACCAGTCGAGGCATACCAAAAAGAATCACCGGATGAACCAACAAAACAGTTCCTAGTCGACATCATCCAAAAATTATTATGGGATTGCACATAAAACAATAGCCCGCATCGGTCGTAAACTTCACCGGACTGATTTTTGGTGACAAGCCTTACCGGAAAGCTTGGCACAAGAATTTTTTTTTTTGCCGACATTGCGGAATTTTTTTTTTATTTTTCCCCAACGCCGGGGAATAATTGCTTCAGTACGATCAAGCAAATTTTCCTTGTTGATTTCGCTCAATAATAGGTTTACCATCGAGGTCGCCTGTGGTATTTCGTGGGAACTCAATCGCCGTTGTGTTTCGGTCGACATTGGCCTGCGCTAGTAGAAGAGGCAAAGAAAAATATAGCCGACCTTGGCAGCAAAAAAAAATCCCTCGACAAACTTGGATAAAAAACAATTCTAGTCGACATCGGCCAAGAAAGATTACCGGTAGCTGTATCCCAAAAAGAATCACCGGATGAAGCCAATCGAACATTTCCTTATCGACATCATCCGAAAATTATTGAGGGATTGAACAGAAAAGCAATAGCCCAAAACGGTCGTAACTACACCCGACTGATATTTGTGGACTGACCTCACCGAAAATTCTGGCAGAAGAATGTTTGTTTTTCGGCCGACATTGTGCAATGTTTTTATTTTCCATCAACGCCGGCCAATAATTATTTTCGTACCATTGAGGATGTTTTCTTATTCATTGTCGCTCAAAAAGTTTTCCGTCAAGGTCGCCTATGGTATTTCGTGCACACTCAACCAACGTTCATTTCGGGTGACATTGGACTGCGGTAATTGAATAGGCAAAGAAAAATATAACCACCTCAACAGAGAAAAGACTCCATTACAAACATTGATCGAAAATAATCCTATGCGACATCGGCCAAGAAAGATTACCAGTCGAGGCATACCAAAAAGCATCACCGGATGAAGCCAACCGAACAGTTCCTAATCGACATGATCCAAAAATTATTCAGGGATTGCACAGAAAACAATAGCCCGCATTGGTCGTAAACTAGACCGGACTGATTTTTGTGGACAAGCCTTACCGGAAAGCTTGGCACAATAATTTATTTTTTTTGCCGACATTGTGCAATTTTTTTTATTTTTCACCAACGCCGGGCAATAATTATTTTAGTACGATCAACCAAATTTTCCTTGTTGATTTCGATCAATAATAGGTTTACCATCGAGGTCGCCTGTGGTATTTCGTGGGATAAAAAACAATTCTAGCCGACATTGGCCTAGAAAGATTACCAGTCGCTGTATCCCAAAAAGAATCACCGGATGAAGCCAATCGAACATTTCCTTATCGACATCATCCGAAAATTATTCAGGGATTGAACAGAAAAGCAATAGCCCAAAACAGTCGTAAACTACACCCGACTGATATTTGTGGACAGACCTCACCGGAAATCCTGGCAGAAGAATGTTTGTTTTTCGGCCGACATTGTGCAATGTTTTTATTTTCCATTAACGCCGGCCAATAATATTTTCCGTACCATCGAAGAAGTTTTCTTATTCATTGTCGCTCAAAAAAAGTTGACCGTCAAGGTTTCCTATGGTATTTCATGCAAACTCAACCGACTTTGCGATTTGGGTGATATTGGGTTGCGGTAAATGAATAGGCAAAGAAAAATATAACCGATCTCGGCAGCAAAAAAAATCCTTCACAAACATTGATTGAAAAAAACCCTATCTGACGTCGGCCAAGAAAGATTATCGGTCGAGGTATCCCAAAAAGCATCACCGAATGAAGCCAACCGAACATTTCCTAATCGACATCATCCAAAACTTATTCAGGGATTGAACAGAAAAAGAATAGCCCACAACGGTCGTAAACTAGACTCGACTGATATTTGTGGACAAGCCTTACCAGAAATCTTGGCACAAAAATGTTTGTTTTTCGGCCGACATTGTGCAATTGTTTTTTATTTTTCACCATTGCTGGCCAATAATATGTTTAGTACGATCAAGGAAGTTTTCTTGGTTGATGTCGCTTAATTGGTTTACCATCGAGGTCGCCTGTGGTATTTCGTTCGAACTCAACCGACGTTGTTTTTCGGCCGACCTTGGCCTGCGCTAATAGAATAGGCAAAGAAAAATATAGCCGACCTTAGCTCCAAAATAAAATCCTCGACAAACTTGGATCGAAAAAAATTCTTGCCGACATTGGCCAAAGAAAGATTACCGGTCGAAGTATCCCAAAAAGCATCACCGAATGAAGCCAACCGAACATTTCCTAATCGATATCATCCAAAAATTATTCAGGGATTGAACAGAAAAACAATAGCCGACATCGATCGTAAACTACACCCGACTGATATTTGTGGATAGACCTCACCGGAAATCATGGCACAAGAATGTTTGTTTCTCGGCCGGCATTGTGCAATGTTTGTATTTTTCACCAACGCCGGCCAATAATATTTTTTGTACCATCGTGGAAGTTTTCTTATTCATTGTCGCTCAAAAAGTTTTCCGTCATGGTCGCCTATGGTATTTTGTGCAAACTCAACCGATGTTGCATTTCGGATGATATTGGACTGCGGTAATTGAATAGGCAAAGAAAAATATAACCGACCTCAACAGCAAAAAGACTCCATTACAAACATTGATCGAAAATAATCCTATTCGACATCGGCCAAGAAAAATTACCGATCGAGGCATCCCAAAAAGCATCACCGGATGAAGCTAACTTGATGTGAACCTTACGGGGCAGATCGTTTGATACAGGCTACGGAGATTTGGATGACGCCACTTCCGGTAAAGGAAGATAAGTCAGGGTAGACGCCACTTCCGGTGAAGGAAGATAAGTCAGGGTAGACGCCACAAGGATTACCTTGATAAGTCTGAGATTGGTTCAACAAGGAACCCAGAGAGAAACTCTCACCAAATTTTATCAAATGCCAAAAGTCTTTTTTATTCAAAACAAAAACCAATACTTATAGTGTATCTGAACAAAAAGATAAAAATAGACATGGGTCTTCTAAACAGTTTAGGCCAAAATTACAATAAATAAAAATTATAACTAAAAAACATATTTAACTTGGGCCTTCAAATTAGTTTGGGCCTTCAGCAACAATTAATAGTCTTGATAGTGTCTCAGCCTCTGGGCCTTCATCCTTCTCCACTCGGGGGCTTTATCCTTCTTCACTCGGGGGCTTTATCCTTCTCCACTTGGGCCTTCGTCCTTCTCCACTTGGGCCTTTAGCCTGTATTTGGCCAGTTTCAGGATTCTCATCACCTGGAATGTAGATGGAGCGTTACACAGTCCAAAAGGCATCACTCTAAACTCGTAATGCCCTTGATGCGTTCGGAATGCGGTTTTGTTGATGTCTCCTTCCTTCATCAGAATTTGATGATATCCCTGCATCAAATCCAACTTGGAGAACCATCGAGCTCCACCCAGTTCGTCTAATAGCTCATCCACCGTTGGAATGGAGAATCGATCACGTACCGTGATCGCGTTAAGCGCCCTGTAGTCGACACAAAATCTCCACGATCCATCCTTCTTCTTCACCAACAGAACTGGGGAAGAAAATGGGCTAGCACTGGGCCGTATGAATCCTTTCTCCAACATGGAACGTGAGGATACCTATACGGTCTCACATTCACAGGAGCTGCATTGGGTATAATGTTGATGGCATGATCAATGGTTCTTGAGGGTGGAAGATCTACAAATGGCTAGAATAGTTGAGAGTAACGTCCAATTAAGTCCTCGATTTCTTGTGGTATCGGGGTAATTTCCTCCGGCGTTGGCAAGTGTGGCTCCAGTTGAATGTGGAACAACGTGCTTGCTCCATCTGTGTGTATCATTCGACGTAACTAGGATGAGGAGATGGATTCCAATGCCTGTTCATGGTCGCCATGTAACTCCACCAGTTGGCCGGCGGCGATAAATTTCATCATTAATGTAGTATAATCAGTTAACACCGGCCCCAATGTTTTCAGCCATTGAACTCCCAACACCAAATCAGCACCACATATAGGTAAAACATGAAAGTCTATAACAAAGGCATGTTGTTGAATAGTTACCTCTACATTTGGACAAGTCTGTTGACACTGCAGCTCGTCGGCATTACCCACTATGACTCTCAATGGTGACATCATAGTCGGGGTCAATCCTAGCGTCATAACTACCCTGTGATGCACGAAATTGTGCGTACTACCGCCATCTATCAAAATACTCACTGGCAGTCCTCTAATGTAACCTTGCATCCTTAGAGTTTCTGGGACTACCTGACCAGACAAGGCATTGAGGCTTAACTGCGCCGGTGGTGGATCGGGAACGATTTCTGAAAGAGAGAGAGGTTCTGCCCATTCAACTCTGAAGCCCCATTGTCATCCTCAACTATTAACAGGAAAAGTGAAGAGGAACACTTATGTCCTCGTGAGTACTTCTCATCACACTGAAAGCATAATCCCTTTTCTCTCCTCATGGCCAATTCTTCAAGCGTGAGTCTCTTGAACCGAATGCTGGAAGATGTCGTTCGTGCAGGCGTTGGTAACAGTGGGGGATTGGTTGATGGAGTGGGTAATAGCGGTGGCCGAGAGCTTGGGGTAGCTCCTTTAACTGATGAAGGTCAAAATGTCCTCCGTGCATCGTTCTGCTTTTCTTCTTGCAATCTAGCATATGTTACAGCTTGACTCAACGAAGGTTGCAGAACTTGGACCTCACGGCGTATCGCCGGATTTAGTCTCGAAATGAAGCAACTCAAGGCAATTGAAGAAGGCAAACCTATGATTCTATTTGCTAAAGCTTCAAACTCAAAGAGATAGTTGTTTACCGTCGTTCGTTGCTGCAGTTTGCATAACAAACCAGTTGGATCTTCGTACGTTGCCGACGCAAATCGCGAGTGAAGAGCATGAAGGAAAGCTGGCCAGGACGATAATTGGTCGTTTCGATGCATCCATTGAAACCATGCCAAAGCTTGTCCTTCCATGTAAAACGACGCGATCGTTAATCTCTCGTGATCTGGTGTTGTATGATACTCAAAGAACTGCGTGATCTTGAAGATCCAGCCTATGGCATCGGAACCGTCGAACCTTGGAACATTAAGCTTCATCCGGTGCGGTGTTGTGTGCATTCCTGATCCCGAGAACGGTGTCGTTTCTGGTTGTATTGGTTGCGGAGTGCGCCGATTTGCCTTGAGGTGTGACATTCGTTCTGAAAGGTCCTCCATCTTTGCTTCGAACGAAGCTGCAAATTTCGCGAATAACTCTTCCATTTTTTCCGATGATAGAACTTTCGATCTCGTGCCTTCCGCCATGCTCAAACAAGGGGTGCGCAGAATCAATGAAAGCACCAACGATACCAAGCTTTCGAGGCCAAGGTAACCTCCTCGTGAATGCCGTGAAATCGAGGGAAAAACGATGAGAAGTTCAAAAGAGGAAGAAGAAGAACTCGAGGAAGAGGAAGAATGCAAGGGAGAACTTGAGAGAATTTCACGAGGAAGAAGAAGCTTCTGGATTCTTGTTGTTTGTTATTCGAAGCTTACAAGCTATTTATATGCTCCTGGCAACCAAGCATAACCGTAAGTGGTTAGTTAGCTGTTGTGCCCTAACTAACTACTAATGCTTACAACTCTAATAACCACCCTTCCCGCCTAAAGCTATTATGAATATTTCCCCACTTGTGCCTTCTCAGCCCAGCTGATAGTCGTCCCAATGCTTGGGCAACTTCTTCAGTCGACTTGGTCATCCCCGCGCCGTGCCTTCATCTTCAGTCGACTTCTACGTTCATAACATAAAAAATGCTAATATCTTTTTGGTATAACGTTGATAAGGGATACATAAAAAAAATGTATGGGGGAATCTTTGTCTAAATTGGAAAAGTATGAGGCATTAAAAATGTATATATTGCACTATTGACACTACTCTTGTTTTTATTCTTTATATGTACGATGCAAGATGCTAGTTAAAATACTATACTGCAGACTTGTCATATATATTGTTAAATCCTTTTTAACAATTTGGACTTTCAATATTTATGAGAAATAGGAATGTATTATATACACACTGATTCACTCATTTAAATTTTCAAGTTCATTTTTAATCCCAAAAGACAGGATCCAAGTTGCTTTAAGCCTAGTTTAAACATTTAAAGATGGAATAATTTGAGTCATTTGTTATCTCAACCTCCATGTAAAGCATTGATAAATGATAATATTAATGTTTAAAAATGGAAAATTTTTATGCTCTGTTTTCTAGTTTTAGATTTATTAATTTTGATAATAAAATGGAAAAAAAAAACTAATAACGACAGCATAGGTGCAAGTGAAATTGCATTTTTATTATTGAGGACAAGCAAAGTGGTTATTTTGTATTTTTATTATTGAAGACAAGCAAAGTGTTTTAAGTTGATTCAATGAGGATAAGGCGTTGTGCATGATTCTAAAAGCTTTTTTTAATTTAAAGAAACGACAGTTAAAAATAATTAAAAAGGAATGCTCCTTAAAAATAGGAACCGTTTACCACTTGTTTAAAATTCATAACACAAATTTAATGGATTTCAGAAGACGGAGAACATGCTTTGATTTCAAGAGGAGCAATTATCAGCTGTTACTAGAAGATTAGTATATAACAATTAGTTGAACTAACACAAATTAGCCGAATGCAATCACTAGAATAAACAGGCCTTGACTTAATTGTGAACAACACAATCAATCCAATTCAAACTCAAACTCATTTTACCTTGCAATTTATGATTATCACATTTATTTACTGTTTTTTCTTTACTTCTTTCTTTTTCCTTTTTTTCTTTTTTTGCAAATGTCATTCTCTTTCTTCATATTTTCACCTCCAGCAAGTATTTATTGATGGAACTTGGAAACCCATCTCTTAGAAGCAAATTCCCCTCAGTACCAAATCACTTGATAGTTTTGGGATCGTGTTGGAACAAGATTAGTCAATCAATCCGGCTAATTATTTCACGAAACAACACATTATATTTGTATTATTATTTATTGAATGACCATGCATTGTATTGTTCTTTCTTTTAGTAGGTTTTCTAATTCTAATTAGTGAATTATATGCATACACTCTACAAAACAATCTAGTATCAATCTAGGTAGTCTCAAAAGTAATCAGAAACTATAAACATTGGGCGACTAACCTCATTTTTTTAATTTGAAAAATGACCAATACAAAACGTCTTGGAAAATAAAAGAATCTCTAACACTCGGCTGGCCATTTTAATTTTAATCTTTGACGTTCTCGGTCAGGGGAAGCATAAGTTGTGCTCATTATTTTTCCTAAATTAAAATATGGAATTTACTACACTCACATGCAAAATGGTAATAAATGAGGGAGCAATTAAAGTAAAAAACACTGAATTCACATTTTAAAAAATTGAACAACATGATGTCTCATGGGATCATATTTTCCTAGGTTGATTGTGTCTTTTTTTCAGTTAAATTTTTTATCTTTTAAAAAGTTTAATTTCTTCTTTTATCTCTTTTTTTCATCTTTTATCCTTTAAAAAGTTCAATTTCATCATTTATATTCTTTTTTTTTTCAATTTAGTCTTTTATCTTTTAAGAAAAATTATTTAGTCTTTTATCTTTTTTTTTTTTTCAGTTTGATCATTTATCTTATTTTTCTGTTCAATCTGATCCTTTAATCTATCTAAGATTGAAGTCGTTAATCATTTAAAAATAAATTTTAGTTTAGTTTTCTTCCCTTTCCTTCCACTTCATTTTTAAAAAAAAGTTCATTCTTAAATGATTAACGACCAACGACGTCAATCTTAAATGAACCAAAAGATCATAAGATAAATAAACAAACTAAAAAAAAAGTTCATTCTTAAATGATTAACGACCAACGACGTCAATCTTAAATGAACCAAAAGATCATAAGATAAATAACCAAAATAGACTTTTTAAAAGATAAATGACTAAACTGAAAAAAAAAGATTAAAGACCAAACTGAATTTTTTAAAAGATAAAGAATCAAAGGAAACCAAAAAAATAAAATAATGATCAAATATGTCATTCTGCCTATTTTTCTCCAATATGAATTAGGGTGGCTCAATGTCCGTTTTGCCGCAAGCATGTAAAAAGAATCTTGTTGTACATCTATGGACTTGATTAACAATGATTACACAGTTCTTCTGTCCTTGGCTCTAACTGACGTGAATTTCTTGATCTAGCAAAACCCAAAACAAATGCAATCCAATTTAAAAGCAGGAAACTAACACAAACAATTAAATGGTTAGGATCAAAATGTAGAAAATGCAGAGCAAATAGAAAGGAATTCCTTAGAAAGAAATTATCTTCGCAACTTCCGCAAATCTGTTGGGGCATCATTTTAATACATCCTCGTTTCAAAGACTTAAGGCTGCTGCTGGTACTACGACAAGGTTGAGCATTGAAAGTAGTTTTTAACAACTAAAACAGCGTTACAACAGGAAAAATGTGAAACTTACCTTCAGAGCCCAACAATAAGGGCAACGAAAAATCTCGAAGATGGTAACAAACCAAACAGTAGCAATAACATTGGCACATCACTCGCTAGCATTACCATTCATGCACTTCGAAGTAGTGTAATCTACATTAACTGTAGAACTATTTGATTGCTAAAGATGCTGAGGCAGCTGCTGCCTCTGCTATTAAGGAAATAGGTTGCCGTGCCTGGAGGCAGGCACCTATATCAAATGGATGCAACTCAGAACCGTCATAAATAAGATCCACTCCAGGAAGGATTACTTCTTTACTATCACTCTCATCTGTTTCAGCTTTTACTGAGTTGGCTTGAGTAGCTTCTTCAATGGGCCTTGTAGCAGCTTCGTAAACAGGAGTTAAAGCATAAGATCTGTATGCACCATCCAAAAGTATATAGTTTCTGAGAATTTGAATGATTAGCAAACCAAAATTATGGAGCTATAATGAACAGATGGAAGGAGTTATACTAGGTTTATTAATATTTCAATGTCTTGAGTTTGTATCAAATATCACCATTATAATTTTAAACTACTCCGACCATATTCACACACATAATAACTGTCTAAGTTAGAACAGAGGCATTTGACTGAAACCGTGTATCTGAAATACAAAACAGCTGATTCTTTATATAGGCAAATTGAATTGATTACACATAAAAATGGAGAGGATATTCAGTTTCCTGATTTTCCTCAAAATTGGGATAATACAATGAATGCAGAATATTTTATTCTCAACATTCCCCTTCAAGCGAGAGAATATAAGTTATATGTGCCCATCTTGTTACAAATGAAACCAATTCTAGTCCCCTTAGAGACTTGGTGAAGACATCAGCTAATTGGTCACTAGAGTTGACAAAGCTTGTGGTAATGTCCCCTGACTCAATCTTCTCTCAGAATGAATGGCAATCAACCTCTATGTTTGGTCCTCTCATGAAAAAGACTGGATTGGATGCAATGTGCAAGGCTGCTTGATTGTCACATATAAGAGTCATCTGTTTAGTCTCTTCAAACTTGAGCTCCCTGAGAAGCTGTTTCAGCCATGAGTTCACAAGTTACCAATGCCATGGCCCTGTATTCTACTTCGGCACTTGATTTTGCTACAACACTCTGCTTCTTAATTTTCCAAAAATGCCAAGTTTCCTCCCATCAGCACACAATACCCAGATGTGGATCGCCTATCAATGGGTGAGCCAGCCCTGTCAGCATCTGAGTAGCCAACCACTCGTGCATGTCACCTATATTCATAAATGAGGCCTTTGCCTAGAGTACTCTTAATGTACTTTAGGATCTGAATAACTGCATCCCGAAAATCCTGACAAGGAGAGTTCAAGAATTGGCTTGCCACACTTACTGCAAAGGCAATGTCTGGACAAGTGACTGAGAGGTAGTTCAACTGCCTTAACATTTAGTAGGTCAGTTTCTTCCAAGATGTCAAGAGCATACTTTCTCTGGGAGATAACTAAACCGTCCTTGGATTGAGCAACTTCAATCCCTAGTAAGTACCTAAGTTTACCAAGGTCTTTGGTCTCAAACTGGCGTGAGAGGTATTGTTTTAAGCTAGTAATGTCATGTTGATCACTTCCTGTAATGACAATGTCATCAATGTAGACAATGAGATAGATGCATCCCTAGGGTGAATGGCAATAGAAGACAAAATGGTCGGCTTCACTACGTATCATGCCAACCGTACAGAATTGGCCAAACCAAGCTTGAGGGGACTGTTCAAGTTCATATAGGGACATGTTGATGAGGACATGACCAAGAGCAAGGGCAAGGATCCACTTGAAGGACTTGGAGGGCCTATGACAAGGGCTAGAGCAAGGAAAGCCAAGGAAGCTCTTCAACAAGTGCTGTCCATACTATTTGAATACAAGCCCAAGTTTCAAGAAGAAAAGTCCAAGGTTGAGTTGTATCATGGCCCAAATGGAGGAGGACTAAATGGCACCACTTTGTCTCAATTTTAGAGTGTTTAGTTTGTCTAAATAATGGCCCAATCCTTGTAAAGTTGGCTGACCAAAAATATGTTTTGGTTTAATCAACTAAAAGGGCTTTAGTAGGTTTAGTTCAAGTTGTAATAAGGGCCCAATTGGCAACCTAGGCATCAGCCTTTTGGGAGACCAATGGTGGCTGACTTGTTGGCTGTTGGGGGTGACTTTTGGTTGCCACAATTTCAGTTACACTCAGCCATTAAGTTTTTTTTTAATTCCCTAGGTTAATGGCATTAAGTTATTTTAATTCTAGGTTAGTGGGTCATTACTAAAATCTGCTGTAAAGCTTCTATATAAGCTGAACCATTTTATCAATAAACACAAGTTGAGTTTTATTCAGAAAATTAGAATTTATCTCTTTTATCTTAGTGAGAGTGATTCTCCTAAATTCTTGAGTGATTCAAGAACACCCTGGCTGTAACAAAGGACTTTCACAACCTTTGTGTGTTGCCCTCGCTGGAAAGAGTGATTCTTTCCTTCCTTTCATCTTCACCCTTGTTCTTTCAAACCACAATTCCAGAAAATCCACCTCTGCCCAGAATTATCTCGTGGCCATAACTCCCATTTTACGCACTCAAATTAAGTGATTCTTGAGCCTAAATTGACTTTCAAAACGAGACCTTTCACCTCGTTTTGGAATCACCTCATTTGGAGCCCTGTAGCTTCAGTTATTTCCATTTCTATATTTCTGTCCAGCCACCACTTAACCTACATTTTACCATCTCATTCATCCATTTTATGCCAAGAACCACCTTATTAAGACCCACGAAATTAACCACCTTATTTTCCATCCTTTCCTTAATCAATTTCCGCATTTTCCATCAAGGTTTAATCCTAGACGATCCTAAGTCAGCCCTTGTGCCATGAGGGTTCATATCACATGTGAAGCCGATAAACCATAGTGGAGGATTCCCCCTAAGCAACGAACCTGATGGTTGCTCCATGTAAACTTCTTCATCAAGATCACCATGTAGGAAAACATTCTTAATGTCAAGTTGGAAGAGGGGCCAATGGCAAAAGGTAGCCATAGAGAAAAGCAGTCTAACTGACGCCATTTTGGCAACTAGGGAGAAAGTATTAGTGTAGTCTTGTCCATACACATGTGTGTATCCTTTCAACACCAAACGAGCTTTGAAAAGATCTATTTTACCATCATGGCCAACCTTAAGGGTGTATAACCAGCAACAGCCAACTACGGATTTCCAAAAGGAACAGAGACCAAATCCCAAGTACCATTGGTTTGGAGTGCATACATCTCATCAATCATTACTTGCCTCCACTATAGATGTGATAATGCTTCACCTGGAGAGTTAGGGATAGACACAGACAATAAAGAGGAAAGGCAAGTATAATGCAAAGAAGAAAGGCAGTAATAACTAAGGTTAACATAGTGAGGAGATGGGTTTCAAGTAGCGCGAGGCTAGGAATGAGTGAGAGAGACACCGAGAGAGAGATCGAGAGAGAGAGTGAGAGAGATAACCAGTGGGTGAGAGTCAGGTCTAGGAATGAGGCGGGAAGCGAGGCTTAGAAAGGATCCCCGGCATAGCCATGCCGACAGCAACCAAAACGGACAACCCAGACGCTCACGTGGCAATTGGCGAAAGAGAGCAGACATATCAACCTTCTACTTCACGAGGTTTCTTGATGATGTAACGGAGAACAACCTGTGGGTACAGTTCAAAAGGTGGGGAGACGTCCGAGAGATCTTCATCTCCAAGCAACAGAACAGAGCTGGAAAGAGGTTTGGATTTGTGAGGTTTAGAGGGGTTTCAGACGTCCGTGCTTTGGAAAGACAGTTAGATAACCTCATAATAGGAGGCCTGAAACTGTACGTGAACACCCCAAGGTATGAAAGGGGGAGGAGAAATCATGCTCATAGAAGTTGGGAGCATGGTACCCGGACGACTGCGCGTAGGCAAGGAATGGTAGCTTCCACTCAAAGACAGGGGCAGCACAGGAGAGCATCGATGACATACGCCCAAGCTTTGCGCTCAAACATGGCAAAATCAGGGCCAAAGCAATCCTTGCTTGAGGTCGGTGCCAACGGGTCATAGTCATCAATCTATCTAGACATCACGACAATGACCAAATCATGGTTCTCGGATGCATGGGTGGGTCGTGTGAAGAAAATGACAAGTTTCGACAAAGCTGAGGAAGAAATAACATGGGAGATTGGCGGCGATATAGCACCTAAGTACCTCGGTGATGATGCTATACTGCTCCTCGGCCTCACCGACAATAGGGCAGAGGACCTAGCTAACGAAGAAAACACACACAGGACGACGCTGTTTTATGCTTTGGAGAAATGGAATCCAGGAATCAGAATGGGTTATAGACTGGTTTGGCTCCTATGTTGGGGTATTCCGTTAGCGGCATGGGACATGGAACATATCCGCAAGGTCGTCGCTGCGATTAGGGACCTGGTGGAGGTAGATGACGACGTAGAGGAGTTGCGTCGTTTGGATAGGGCGCGGGTATTAGTTCGGACCTCATGGAAACCGATTCTTCACCACAAGGTGAATCTTCATATCGGCGATGAGGTGTTCCCTGTTGAGATAGTGGAAGAGATGACGAACGACACCAGGAGATTGCCAAGCTCGCGGCAGCATTGGATTCTCCGACGACGAGATTATTTCCTCTGACGACGCCAGGGATGATATTCACGCCGCAATAAGTCCCCGGACAGAGGGGCCAAACAGCTCGCCGAAAGAACATGAAGGTACCACTACGGTGATGCCGAGCTCCGATTCCGGGAAACCATCCGACGTCCCTGTACCTTTTGCTTCAACCATTGGGTCCAAACCAGTGGGTAATAACCCACGTGCGACGACCAGTGGCACGGTTAACCAAGCAACTATGCCATTAATGAAAGCCCCAAATGGGAATGTAGTTGACACACTTTCATTGTGTAGGGCAGAAATAACTTGCATGAATGAGGAAAGTTCTATAGTGAAGAAAGGGTATAGCGCAGAAGGTAGGGAGAAGCATGTGGTGTTAGGAGATGATTTCCAGATGGCTAAGGATAATCTTCAGCAAATTCAACAACCCAATATGACCATTGGAGATGATGGTAAACAGCTGGCATTGTGTGAGACCACGTGTCCTGCAGGCCTCTGCCTTTTGTGAAAAAGATTCATATTTTAAAAGCCCCAACCTGGTCACACAACCTTGTGAAATAGACTATGGGCCACTGAATATGGACCTTCATAGTCACACCCCCCCTTTACTAACACCCTTGTCCAGCCAAAGCCCATATCATAAAAAAATTAAATCCCCTGGAACACTTAAGGTGTATTCACAAGGAACATGGTGCAAAAAGAAAAAAGGCTTGTCCAACACATGCGCGAATCTAATGGAGGCAGGTACGGAGGCTTGGATCCAGCAGCAACGTGAAATAACTCCTGTGATAAACCTCAGACCCACCACTGGTCATGAAGCACCTCATTCCGACACACATACAGACTATGAAGTGAACTAGCAAGCAGAGAACAAGGAAGACATTACAGAGCACTTTCAGCAAGCTAAACAGCAATGGGAAATGGCTCAGGAGCTGGGGGTGTCAACTAATATAGGACATGACAGTATTATTGCAAGAATCTGTGACATGGAAAGCAGAGATAGCAAGGAAGCCGAGAAGCTGGGCAATAGGAGTGTTACCTCATGAACATCCTATCATACAATGTAAGAGGATTAGAGAGGGGGGTCAAGTGGAGTGCAATTAGGAGGATGGTGAGGAAGCACAATGCTGACATACTATGCCTTCAGGAAACAAAGAAGGTGAAAATTGATAATTCCATGTGTCAAGCTATATGGGGAGAGGCGGATGTGTGCTGGGAAATGCAGCCTTCAATAAATACTGCAGGAGGGCTATTATGCTTATGGAATGGGAATCGATTCAAAGTGGAAAGAAAAGTTTCAGGTAGGGGCTTCATTTTACTGGAAGGTGTATGGAAGAATGAGGCGCAAAAGGTGCATATAATCAATATTTACGCCCCTTGTGATGCTCAGCACAGGAGAGAACTGTGGGATTCTCTCAAACAGCTTAAGAGCATGAATCCATATGGACTTTGGTGCCTCATGGGTGATTTCAATAGCATTAGAAATACATCAGAAAGAATGGGTTTATCCCAACGAGGGGTGGATGATAGACACATGATTGAATTTAATGAATGGATCGCGGATCTTGAATTAGAAGAGCCAACATGTGTGGGGAGAAAATTCACTTGGTTTAGACCAAATGGGGCCGCAAAAAGCAGATTGGACAGAGCATTAGTTACAGCTGAGTGGCTTAACAAATGGCCTTCAAGCTCACAATTCATTCTAAACAGGAATTTTTCAGATCATTGCCCCATTCTACTCATTTCTAAGAATGTGGATTGGGGGCCTAAACCGTTTCGAATTTTTGATTGCTGGCTCCAGGAGAAATCATTCAGGGATGCGGTTACTAGCTGCTGGTCACAGGTATCGACTAGGGGTTGGGGAGGATTTGTTCTCAAAGAAAAAATTAAACATCTTAAACAGAAGCTGAAGTTGTGGCACAAGGAGCACTTTGGAGGAACCTTTAAGAAGGTCCAGGACTTAGAGGAGGAAATAAATAAGCTGGAAATCGAGTCAGCTGATAGACAGCTATCTTCTGAAGAATGCATGAAAAAGAAAAAGTTACAGCAGGACCTGTGGTTAGCTGCTCAATCCCATGAGTCAATTATGAGGCAGAAAGCAAGATCAAAGTGGGTAAAGGAAGGTGACTGTAATTCCCGGTATTTTTACCTGCTGCTTAACTCAAATAGGAGATCCAATGCAGTAAATGGAGTGCACATTGAAGGTGCATGGATTGATGATCCTACCACAGTGAAAGAAGAAATATTCAGATTTTTCCAGCAGAGATATCAAGAGCCAGAACTCATTAGACCTAAACTGAATGGTGTTAGCTTCAACAGCATTGACCAGCAGCAAAATCAGATGCTTGTAGGATGTTTTTCAGAGGATGAAATTAAGAGGGCAGTTTGGGAGTGTGGTAGTGATAAGAGTCCGGGCCCGGATGGACTCAACTTCAAGTTCATCAAGCAATTTTGGCTTCTTCTCAAACCAGATATCATCAGATTTCTCTATGAATTCCATGCAAATGGGATCTTTCCAAAAGGAGGAAATGCATCCTTCATTGCTTTACTTCCCAAAGTGCTGGACCCTCAAAATCTGAGTGAATTCAGACCTATTTCATTAATAGGTTGTGTCTATAAGATCGTGGCCAAAGTCTTAGCAAACAGGTTGAAGAGAATCATGCCGGATATCATAGATGAAAGACAATCTGCTTTGTGGCTGGAAGGCAGATGCTACACAGTGCAATTACTGCCAATGAAGTAGTGGAGGAAGCAAAAAGAAGAAAGAAATCGTGTTTAGTTTTTAAAGCAGACTTTGAAAGGGCTTATGATTCTGTTTCGTGGGATTTTCTAATTTACATGATGCGCAGGATGGGCTTCTGCAACAAATGGATCAAGTGGATCCAGGGCTGTGTTAAATCTGCCTCCATATCTATTTTGGTTAATGGCAGCCCTACTCCCCAATTCTCTCCGCAAAGAGGACTTAGACAAGGCGACCCGTTAGCACCTTTGTTGTTTAACATTGTAGCAGAAGCCTTAGCGGGTCTCATGAGGGAAGCAATCAACAAGAACATCTACACCGCATTTGCTGTGGGGAAAAACAGTATTCCAGTTAGCTTTCTGCAATATGCAGATGACACTATATTTTTTGGGGAGGCCACCATTCAAAACATAAAAGCAATTAAGGCAATTCTGCGGGGATTCGAATTAGCATCTGGTCTCAAAATAAATTTCGCGAAAAGCAGCCTTATGGCCTTTGGGAAATCAGACCTGTGGAATAAAGAGGCAGCAGAATATTTGAATTGCAGAATCTTGGCCATGCCTTTCAATTATTTGGGTATACCTATTGGGGCAAACCCAAGGCATTGTGAGCTGTGGGATCCGGTGATTAGGAATTGTGAGAGAAAATTGTCTAGATGGAAGCAAAGATACCTATCCTTTGGGGGGAGAGTGACTCTCATAAAATCCACACTATCATCTATCCCAATTTATTTTCTTTCTTTTTTCAGGTTGCCTAGCAAAGTAGCAGAAAAACTAATCACAATTCAGCGCAGGTTTTTATGGGGGGAGACTTGGATCAAAGGAAGATTGCATGGGTGAAATGGGATTCAGTTTGCCTCCCAAAAGAAAAAGGGGGTTTGGGGATAAAAGATGTCCGTAACTTCAACAAAGCATTACTCGGAAAGTGGAAGTGGGATATGATTCACCAAGAAAGAGATTTGTGGGCAAGAATATTGGAGTCTAAGTATGGAGGGTGGAGAGCGTTGGCTGAAGGTAAAAGAGACACTAATGACTCATTGTGGTGGCAGGATTTAATGGTGGTCACACAGGAACAGCAGCTCAATAATGTGATGCAATCTGGATTATCATGGAATGTGGGGTCGGGTGATAAAATCAAATTTTGGGAAGACTGCTGGAATGGTGAAGGAGTTGCATTAATGCAGAAATTCCCAAGGCTGTATCAGATATCTAGACAGCAACACAAGCTCATCCAGCAAGTGGGAAGTTTTTCTGATACATCCTGGGAATGGAATCTGACTTGGAGAAGACAATTATTTGATAATGAAGCTGACTCTGCATACGAATTCATGAGGGAGCTCTCACAGCTGGTAATTCAACAACAAGTACCTGATAGATGGGTATGGAAACATGAGCCTAACGGACTTTATTCGACAAGGAGTGTATACAAATTGCTGCAGGGTCATTTATAGGGTGAAGATCAGGATGGAGCAGTTCAAGATTTGTGGAAGCTAAAGATTCCTGCAAAGGCATCAATCTTTGCTTGGAGGCTAATTAGAGATCGCCTACCGACTAAGTCGAACCTGCATAGAAGACAAGTGGTGCTGGAAGATGCCCTCTGTCCATTCTGCAGAATTAGGGAGGAGGATGCATCCCACATATTTTTTGAATGCAATAAAATACTACCTCTATGGTGGGAATCTCAAACTTGGGTGAGATCCTTGGGGGTGTTTCCAATGAACACAAGACAACACTTTTTGCAGCATGTACATGGGCAGCCAGGATCGCAGAGGTATAACAGATGGAAGACTTGGTGGATAGCCTTAACTTGGTCTATATGGAAGCATAGGAATGAGGTCATTTTCCAGAATGCACAATTCAACAGAAACAAGCTGCTGGAGGATGCTGTCTTTGTGCACTGGACGTGGCTCAGAGCTATGGAGAAAGACTTTTCTATGCACTATAACCAGTGGTCTAGCAACCTAATAGATGGTTTTTGTAATTAGGAAACAAAAATCTGTGGGGCAGGGTGTTGGATGTTGAGAATTCTGGACTGATCAGACTGATATATAGCCTGATTTTCTATAGTTACTAGTCTATCTAAAACTATAACTATCTTGTATCTTTAGTACCTCTGGTACTTTTATCTATAAAATATAGTTTTGCTGTCCAAAAAAAAAAGTAGAACGTATACTTTTTCATAATGCAACCGGCCAATCTAGGTCAGCTGGAGGGACTAGATCCGGTAAAGGAGATGGTACTGAGGAAGAGTCAGACATGGCCTCTACTAGATCCGGTCAGCTGGATTTTGCTTTTGTTTTAGCATGAAAATGATTATGTATCTTTTCCCACACTTGATGGGCATGAACACAGCCAACAACTTTTGGCAGAATTGCCTCGGATAAGGACACTGAAGCCAAACTAGCAGTGATTGATCTTGATATTCCCATGCTGCATTTGCTGGATTTTCTTTATCCGTGTCTGCATCTTCTTGTGTAAGGTACATTGGGGGAATTAGTGGACTGACAACAAACCATTGAAGTCGATGAACCTTTAGAACTGGTTCAATTTGCTGCTTCCAAAGCAAAAAGTTATCATCCGTAAGTTTAGCCGTAACATCATATGTGAAATTATCACCGGAGGAGGAGTTTACCAGACCTCCAGTCACCGGAACTGAATTGATCGGCAATGATGACAAAGCGAACACAAAAACCAGAAGAGCGAAATCTGATTCTGAAATCGCAAGAGAACATGAATCTGAGACCATGAGCAGAGAAACGCAATTAAAGAATAACGAACAGAGATGCCGTAAGCAGATGCCGCTAACACTAGCAAAACATGCGCAACCAGAGATCGAGACCAAAGGAGTGCGAAAAACGGAGAAATTGCACAAAACAGAAATCGCGATCAAAGAGATAACAGAATTGCGATCCAAGAACAGATCCAAACAGGATCGAAATCGCGATCAAAGAGACACAACAATTGATCGAAGGGACACAACAATTGAAGAAACGCAGTTTTCCAGATCGAAAATCCAAACAGAATCGAAAAATCGTGGATTCGCTAGAATCTCATGAACAGCCAAACAGAACACGAGCAGAATGTGCTTGCAGAAGCGAAAAAATAGGATCGAACTGCCATTGAAGGCTTTAGGAAGCTCAGGATACCATGAAGAAATCCATGGAGGTGAGAGAGAAAGAGAGAAAACTGATATATTATGAAAACTGTTATTGTATTATGAATGAGAGTTAGTTACAACAGAACTACACAATAAAGTAGTTATAGAGTTCTAACTACAGAAGTAGTTAGATTAACTAACTAACTCTTATGCTGAGTCAGCAATGACTCAGCTGTATCTACTATACACTAGAGCGTCCAGTTACTGCTTTGGGAAGCAAGAGCGGATGTGTCCCCTATCGAAGGAGCAGGGGCCACAGTAGTATACTTCATTGGAATCCAAAGAAGCACAGAAGAAGCGGATGTCATCGTTGGAGCCACAGGAAACCAAGAATCTGGTCTCGTGTGGCAGCATACTCCAGAGGCAAACTATAAAGTGCAAGAGTCCTGAAAAAGGTGTTGTGATTGTCTAATTCATTCTTGGCCTCAACGGCAATGATGCAGCGGGCGGAAGGAGCTCATTATACTCATGTAGGGCTGCATGGGCACACCCAAGATAAGCAGACATAGGACTGTCAAAGCATTGGAGTCCAACAAGAGTCATCAAGTCGCAGAATACTTAATATAAATAAACGCTGAGTATCATTTGTGTAGAGGGCTCGAGCCTCACTCCAAACCGACTTGCAAGTCATGTGAGGTTGAAAAACCGATTTGAGAGGGGTGGAGGATGGACTTAATAACATTATATAGTTGTCCATCGACTTTTCCCATTGTGGACGATCAACATCAGGCACAAAATCAATGGTCTTTGTGAAATGGGATTTGTAATACAACCCACTAATCCAAAGAGTGATATTGGTGGCCCAAGTAAAATAGTTTAAAGCCCATCCAATTTCTCAATGTTGAGAGGAATGTTTGGGAAAATAGGCCAGTCTGCCTTAACAAGGGTAGGAGTATGATTCCCTGTGTCAGCCATCAGAGTGGAAAATTATACCTGCAAACAACAAAGAAACAGAACACAGAACCCAAAAAAAAAAAAATTGGCAGAAGAAGGGCTCTATTAAAAGTGCTCTGATGAAACTGCAAGTGGCGGGTTGCATTGGGAGGGCGACCACCCCAGTGGAAGTTCCGGTCGGAATGGCGCTGTGCATGCCACCACAGGCCAGTTGAAGAGGCTATTTAGTTGGGTCTGGCATGCAAACAGGGACACGCGTGAGGTGCGTCAGAAGGAATCTGAGAAAACCGATGTCAGATTCGACAGATTGGAGTCTGGCGAGTCTTTCCGTTGTGTCTCCGGTCGGAAAAGATGTCAGAAATGCGGCAGTGGCCGGAAAGTTACCGGAAAGAAGAAAAAAGTTGTCAGAAGTATGTCGGCAATCAGAGTGGCAAACCAGTGATGTACACATTCACAGAAAAGAGAAAAAAATGTCTCCAGGAACAGTGGGTTCACCGGGAAGGCACGGTTGTCGAGGACCCTCTGTCAGGCTCTAGCTACCATGTTAAGAAAGATAGAACAGAGGCATTTGACTGAAACCATGTATCTGAAATACACAACGGCTGATTCTATATATAGGCAAATTGAATTGATTACACATAAATGGAGAGGATATTCAGTTTCCTGATTTTCCTCTAAATTGGGATAATACAATGAATACAGAATATTTGATTCTCAACAATAACAAAAAAAAAGAACAAGATAACAAACCACTGGACAGTTATCATTATGGTGCAGGTCTCAAGGTACAAAGAATATGAGATTCAAAATGAGAGAATAAGGAGATAAAGAATATGAGATTCAAAATGAGAGAATAAGGAGATCAAGAGAGTTTGAGAAAGAGTATCTCTATGATTCAGTATGTAATGAGTGTGTTAGTTGTATTCGATTACAGTTCGTGTAGTTATACAGTGATTAGCAAGGTCCTCCTTTGCCATGTGTCAGACTACTACTGTTGTTTGTTTGTGTTGGGATCCCTACTCTCTTAGGTTCAATGGTGACATCGGCACTGTTGTCTTATGGGTAACACACCTCAAGTCGGTTCTTATTTAGATTTCAAACTTAGGGTAACCCTTAAGCACTAAGTTGATATTTACCCCGGAACAGTTGTCCCTGAGTTGACATTTCCTTATAAAAACAACGTCGGCTTTACAAGTGAAATGAATATTTACCCAGGAACAGTTATAAATGTTGACACGTATATGGGTTAGCATGGCAGAGATTTTAGGCAGCAGAATAAGCGGGAACAGCCTCAAAGAAACCCAGGACACCGGAAACATCTCTAATTATGATGAGTCAAAGAAAAATTAACAAAAATAAGAGAAACACAGAATATGATAAACCGTGCACACAATGATATGTGCACAATGAACACCAAAATCATGGGACCAACAATTAGAAACACACTTGAAATGGCCAAGTACCAAAAAGTAGGACATGGAGAGGACAGCAGCAAACTGAGTTTGGTGTCAAGAGAAGGCAGTTCTGATCCAGGGGTTACCAGATCAAATCTGAAATTTGCCATTGCCGGAAAGTTTATCTACAGTGAAAACCCATCAGAAAGGGTCATATAAAGCAGACTCATCACTAGCATTGACAAGCAATGATGAATGATTTGTCATTGTGCAGTGGGACAGCAGATTTAGGGTTTTGTTGGGAGAGATGGGTTGAAAAATGCTCCAATACCAACTTAAGAATTACAAGAACAATATGACTAGGGATAAAACTGTATCTAGTCAGCCCCCATACCGTCACCATGTATGATATGCTACCAAAAACATCTAAGATATTCTATTCACCTTCATTGCACAACCACCACAGTTGTCAATTTTGTACTCCTAATTTAGAATGTATCACAAAAAATGTTTACAATCATTGGATTAGATTACAGAAAAAGCATGAAAATTCAGCAATCTTCAAGAGTTGAACGTTTAGAAGTTAACAAACCTAAGAATGCTGCCATCAAAGCTTAAAACTTCAGTTCGGCAGTGTTTTCGATTGGCAAGTTTTAACCTTTGATGTTCACTTGAGGCCCCTGAAATTGGAGAAGAAGGATCCATGAGCGGATTCCACCTTCCACTTGCATAACTCATAAGTTGTCGAGAGGATTCCTTAGCTTTCTCCTTCTGGTAAAGAATCTTTGCAGCAGGACCTGTTGCTTGGTACTCAGCACAAATGTCACGCAAGTTTTTCCTTAAACTTTGCATTGCATGATGGTGTTTTTCAAATGAGCCAGATTGAAGTAATTCAGATGAAACAACCCTTTGACATATATCATTACACAACTTTGGACTGAATAGTGGCATCCCAAATTCAACACTCAACGGAACCCATTCATACTTCTCTTCTTCAGGTGAGAACTGGTTTGATTCTCGTCCATTATATAATTTCAGTAGGCGAATATACCCAACCGTCCACAGTTCCATCTTGTTTGCCAAATCAGTCAGGAGAGAATTCAGTTTTGAACTTTCCCCTTCACATAATCCTAAGTCTTTTCCAACATAGGTATTTGATCCATCAGAATTCTTTAAGGGCAAAGGGATATCCATTGTAATCACCTTTCCAGATTCATCAAGGTCAAACCTACTTAGGGGCTGCACCAGCACAGCTGAATGCTTAAGAAGTGAATTTAAACAATGCAGGAGTATACTTCCCTTTACTAAATTTCCTTCATGCTTCCCTCCCAACCCTCCTACTGCGGAACCATCCCAGGACCATATGAGAGCTTTCTCACAACCAGCCAATGGAGCAGGAAGCAAGCGCAGACACTGTCCTTTCATCAGAACAACTGATAGAGGCCCACTAGCTACAGTTGAATATAATACCAATTTCATCCAAGGAGTCATAAAAGAATAGGAGGGGGGACCAAAATGAACCAGACCTGTGGATCCAGGAAGAACTGATGAATGAGGAAGAGGCACAATGGACACAACTACATCATAATCACGAACAAACAATCGATCAACAGTTGCTGGTGCAAGAGAAGCTAAGCTTTCACAGCGGAGAATGTTTACACGATATTTCTTTTTTCTTTTTAACATTTCAGTTCCAACATCCGACTCTTCAACCATTAGTTTCTCATCATTCTGGAGATTCCCATCTTCATTGGCTTCCTGTACATGACTATCATCACCTTCCAAAGGAATAGAACGGGTTCCACCAACCATATTACTAGGAGCAGATTCAGTGGAAGCAGGAGCCTCTACTGACTTCTCTAAATCTGAACTTAATATATCATAGCTATTCATCCCAGCTTCTGTAATACCAGATTCTCCTGATTTTTCAGTCAGAGAGATTTCGGATATTAGAGAACTAAACTCATCATTGCTTACAGTAGCCAAATCCATCTTATCTTCACCCACTTTTGCATCAGAAGCAACTCCACCTGATTGTAGACATTCTAATACACAACGCAAGCTAAATGCATGATTAGCAAATTCCTGCAGTTCTCCCTCAAATTTGGCACCTTCCAGAGTGCTAAGATCCTTGCAAAGATCAGTAATACTGGCATGACCCAATTTACCCGCTTCATAGAGTGTAACAGCATGAGATTTCAGGCCTGACAATTGTCAGCATATCAGACTTTGCAATAACAATAAAAAAACATAATTCAAAAAAGTCTAGTAAATGAATTTGAGCTTTAGGAAATGAGAAAGGTATATACCTGGTGAAACAGAACCCATCATAAGATATGATGTTATATTAGCATCAACTATGAAAGCAACACGAGTATGGCAAGAATGAGGACCATAGGCATCGCTTTGATTGTTGTCATTATCAATAAGCATATTATCAAAACCATGACTAGCAATAGAAGCATCTTCATCATTGACTGCACTTTTTGGAGAACCAGGTATGTTTGTATCTTGAAGAATAGAGGCTGGATCAATTACTTTTGTCGCCCATCCCAATCGACATACAAAAGATGCAGCAGCCTGCAGTTGTGACAAGTCAGCCTGTAGGGTTGCTGCCAATTCAGCAACAGATGCATTTTCATTTGAAACAACAAAAACTGCGTATAATAACCTAGATGAAAACAATACAATGTTACTCGTGGTCTCGCTTTATGGAAACAACATCTGAAAAGAAAAAGGTTGGAAACAGACTGAAATAAATGCATTACTCTTCAATGGGATCTTCATAAGACTGCTCCCTGTTGGAAACGAAACCTTCAAGCCTGGAAACTAAACCACCACCATAAATATAAAAATTAATCAAGTTAATTGAACAAACATGGGAAAAAATACCCCAAAAATCATGAGATACAAGGCATGCTCTGATTATATAAGGGGGTGTAGTCAATTAGTTTTAGTTCTTGATCCAAGTTTATTGGGATTTCCAAATAATTCTGGTGATCACCCAATTTTTTGTTGCTGTTTTTGGTTTTACTTTTGGCCACATGTTGTGCCCTCATTGTCTGAATAAAAAATCATTACAAGTTATGTTGTACCTTCATGGCAGACTGACCCCCACACCACAGAGCGGCACATAAAGCAGTTTCCGTCGACATCCACTTCCCGGCGATCCTTCCCCGGTCCTCTACTGCCTCCGACAACCCTACCCAGCCCCCGTTTGGCTGTTTTTTATACTGTTTGGCTCCTGTTTAGCCTGTTTGGCCTTTGTATGTTGTTTTGCTCCTGTTTGGCCCCATTTGTCCATGATCTTACTCTAGGTAAAGATAAACTCTTTGCCAAGTCCCTTCAATGTGTTTTTCTTGGTTATTCTCGCCTCCAAAAAGGAAATCGTTGTTTTTGACCTACACTTAAATGGTACCTTGTCTCTACTAACATCGCCTTCTTTGAGTCTACCCCTTTCTTCTCGACGTCCACCGTCGACGCTACTTTTTTGGATGTTCCAACCCCAATCGTTGTCTCTGCTCCACCACCTCTTGTCATCTACCAACGACGACCACGACCTTCAGCAGTTCCACCTACTAATCCTTCAGCAGTTCCACCTACTAATCCTTCAGCATCATCTCCAGCGCCAAACATGCCTCCACCAACATCTTCTGCACTTGAGCTTCCTATTTCCTTATGCAAAGGTATTCGGTCTTCTCACAACCCTGACCCTTTATATGCTTGCACTATTCACTGTCACCATTTATCCCCTTTATATTTCTCTTTTATCTCTTCTTTGAATTTTATGTCTATTCTCAAGTCTACAGGTGAAGCCATGACTGATCCTCGTTGGCAACTAGCGATGTTGGATGAAATGGCTGCTTTACATGCTAGTGGAACATGGGAGCTAGTTCCCTTGCCTCCCGAGAAGACTACCATTGGTTGTCGTTGGGTTTATATGGTGAAGCTTGGACCGAATGGGAATATTGATTGATTCAAAGCTCATCTAATGGCTATACTCAGATCTTTGGCCTGGATTATGGGGACACCTTTTCCCTGTAGCCAAGATCACTTTTGTTCTACTATTTCATGCTATGGCTATCATTACCATTGGCCGCTTCACCAGTTGGATATCAAAAATGTCTTCTTGCATGGTAAGATGCACCTGTGCATCAAATGATTGATTGTTCAAATTGCCATTCAACGAATTAGGCACATTGAGAACAAAATTAGGGATTTCAACTGTTTGGACAATAGTGGAATTAGATGTCAAGGCACCTTCAGTCAGATTGACAGAAACTAAGGATTTGTTCTTGTGGAACTTATCAAGACGAGCTTCATGTGCTTGTAGCAAAGTTTCAACCTCATCAATGTATAGAGGTTCAAACTTGCTGCAGATCAGAGACATGGTGGTTTGTACCTGTTGAGAATCAGTATTGATATTTTGCATTCATTGTAATAAATATAGTTTATAGGCACAATCACTGATTTACGAAAATCAAATATCCTCCATTTATTTGTAATAAGCCTATATAAACTCATAATTGTGTTGTATTCACATACACGGTTTCGATCTCAATATCCCTCTATTCTTTCTCTTTAACATGGTATCTAGAGACTAACAAAGGCACCTCAATAACCGTGTTGTCCAGTGGACCCCCTGTCCCTATGATAATTTTCTTCTTCTAGTGAACCACTTGCATCCAATTCGACCTCCTTAAGCGCCCTTCTTCATCAGCGCACTATGTTCATTCGTTTTCCGGCAACCACCGACAGCGACATTTTCAACCGGTGATCCCTGCGTTTGACTAGTCTTTCATCGATCTTCTCAAATCTACCACTCACGTCTCCATCGGAGTTCTTAGGCATTGCTCCTTGATGCGCCAAACAACACCTATCCCCAACAGGTGACGGCCCAAGTCTGACCCTTTCCGGCCGCGCTTCCAACTGTGATCTCGCCTCCCTAGGGCGACCCTACCCCAAGGGTTTCACCTTCATCGAAGCACTTTGACAAAAACTCTGTTCTTTTTGCAGGGGCTGTTGATGTTTTCTCTCACCATGGCTTCTGATGGTACCCCACCCCAACTAAGGCAAACACTCCAATGTTTTCGAACCTCCCACTCTTTATGGAGAAGTTGGATGGTTCGAACTACTCCGCTCAGGCATCTGACATCACTTTGTGGTTTAGTGGGCTTGGCCATAAATCTCATTTCACTACTTCAGCTGAATCCATACCCGAGGCTGAACTTGCACAATCGAAAAATATCGATTGTCAGTTATGCAGTGTTATTAGGTCCATTCTCCACTTCTCTCTCAAACCAATTTCCAGGCCCTACAACACCTATGAATCTGTTTGGAGTGAGGCACGTGCTCTCTACACAATTGATGCTCAACGGTTATACAGTGTGCGTAGAGACTTGATGACCCTCCTAGCTCCTTAGCAATTTGGCATGCCCATGACTGCCTACCTTGGGCAAGTTCATGCAGCTCTCTCCATGATTTCAATGAGCTTCTACCCCATGCTGCCTCTATCGCCACCAAGGCTAAGAAGGAACTCAAGAACCATGGCACATCCTTTATGACTCTGTCCCTTTATAATCTGCCTCGGGAACATTTTACCACATGAGACCAAATTCTTGGGTCACCTATGGCACCAACAATGCAATCAGCATTTGTTGCATTACTTTAGATTTCGTCAAAGCCCACATCTGACATTCCTAAATCTACCATAGGTGATGCATTTGCTCTGGCTTCCCAGAGCAATATGTGTTGACACTCTCGCATAAGGCCATCAAAACCCAAAGGTTGTTTTTGGTGCACCCATTGTCACCGAGATAACCATAGACTGGTTGATGCTAGTAGATACATGGTAAACCACCTTGCCCTACCAATGTAGCTTAGACATCTCCAGATGGATTCCACTCAACCTATTACTCAGTCCACTGATTAGTCTCATGCTACTCCGACTACTTACGAGGACTTTCTCCAATGGTTCAAGAGCCACCAAGTACTGGTGCTAGTACTTTTGTCACACACACCATTAAATCTATTGCTTGCATCTCTCCTTCCTTTTCCTTGTTTTATCTTATAGAAATAATAGAAAAATGCATTAAATTATGTCTTCGCGTATCAAATATTTTCTTTTCATATCAATGGGTATGATATTTTTCCAGCAATTAATGTAGTTCACTTAGATGTTTGGGGTCCGTCTCGAGTTGTTACCCCCAACAGGTTTTAAGTATTTTGTTACTTTTATAGATGATTTTTCATGTTATATATGGGTTGGGTTAATGAAAAAAAGGTCTGAATTGTTTTCCATCTTTGAAAATTTTACAATGAAATAAAAACCTGGTTTAGTATACATATCTGATGTTATCGTAGTGATAATGCCAAAGAATACCCCTTTCATCAATTTCAGCAGTTTATGACATCCAAAGGCATCCTTCATCAAACATCTTGAGCCCACACTCGTCAAAATGAATCTATTGTCCATCGGGTTGTTCCACCCAGAGAGCCACCGGCTGGACAACCCTTTCAAGTCTATCATTGAAGACAACAACCAACAAACATTTCTCGGCCATGCCATCTCGTATACCGGATTCGGACCTGTCTTCTGACCTTAATTGGCCCATTGCTATGAGAAAAGGTATTCATTCTACTCGAAACCCATCTCCTCACAATGTTAACCTTAGCTATCACAGGCTTTCTCCCTTGCATTATACTTATCTGTCTTCTTTGTCTTGTGTTAATCCCTAGTTCTCCAAGTGAAGCATTATCTCACCCAAAGTGGAGGCAAGCAACGACTGATGAGATGTGTGCACTTCAAAGTAGTGGCACTTGGGAACTAATCTCTCTTTTGCCTTGGAAATCCATTGTTGGGTGTCAGTGGTTGTATACTCTTAAAATTGGCCCTAATGGAACCATTGATCATATCAAGGCACGCTTGGTAGCAAAAGGTTGCACTTGGGTGTATGGATAGGATTACACAAATACTTTTTCTCCAGGTAGAGACCAACATGGCATTACCAACTTGAAGCAGTACCTCTGTTGCCAATTCCAAACTAAAGACCTTGGTAAGCTTCAGTATTTTCTTGGTATTGAAGTTGCTAATCCAAGAATGTTGTGGTGATCTCTCAAAGGATATATGCCCTTGACATCCTGGAAGAAATAGGCCTATTAAATGCCAAGCCAGTAGGCACTCCTATGGATCCTAGTGTCAAATTGTCACCAGATCAGGGGGAACCATTCTCAGACCTTGAAAGATATAGAAGTCTGGTTGGGAAACTGAACTACCTCACAGTCACTCGTCTTGATATTGCCTTTGCAATGAGCACGGTAAGTCAGTCTCTAAACTCTCCCTGCCAAGATCATTGGAATGCAGTCATTCGAATTCTGAAATACATTAAGAGTGCTCCTGGAAAAGGTCTCATTTATGAAGATAAGGGACATCCCCAAAGTAGGGTCACCCAGTGATACACAGTCCACATCGGGATATTGTGTATTGATTGAAGGAAACTTGATATCTTGGAAAAGTAAGAAGCAAAGTGTCATAGCCAGATCAAGTGCTGAAGCAGAATACAAGGCCATGGCTTCGGTAACTTGTGAACTCATATGGCTGAAACAACTTCTCAAAGAGCTCAAGTTTGAAGAGGACATACAAATGATGCTTACATGTGACAATCAAGCAACTTTACATATTGCCTCCAATCCAGTCTTTCATGAGAGGACAAAATATATTGAGGTGGATTACCATTTTATCAGAGAAAAGATTGAATCGAGAAATATTACAACAAGATTTGCTAACTCCAGTGATCAGTTGGCAGATATCTTCACTAAGTCTCTAAGGGGACCGAGAATTGGTTATATTTAAAACAAGTTTGGCGCATATGATCTATATGCTCCAGCTTGAGGGAGAACGTTGAGAATCAGTGTTGATATTCTGCATTCATTGTAATAAATATCATTTATAGGCATATAATCACTGATTTAGAGGAAATTAAGTATCCTCCATTTATTTGTAATAAGTGCAATAAGCCTATATAAACTCATAACTGTGTTGTATCCACATACACAGTTTCGGTCTCAATATGCTTCTGTTTTTTTTCTTTAAAAGTATTCTTTAGGTAGTCCTCGAGGATAACATCAAGATGCTCTTCCGGAGTAATAGAAACCAAATTGAATCCAGAGAATTAACAAGAGATTGAATGTGAAGCAAATATTTAGACACTAACCGATTTTCCAACACAAGACTATGAAACTCGGTCCAAAGTTGACATGTCTTGGCACGAATCACAAAATGAAAGTGTGAGTGAAGCTTGTCCCAAAGATGCCACACGGTTTTGCAACCTATTAAATGCGGAAGCACTTCATCGGAAATTGTTGACTAAAGCCAGGACAACAAAAGTTGATCCTGTTGTTCCCAAGCAACAAACTCCGCGAGACATTGCCGAGATCACAATCTGCTAAGGTTTTGAACCTCAGCGGAATCATTGGATGCACGAGGAAGTGATGAAGATGATGATGACCTATAAGCACTGGTTCTACTTGCTGACACCAAAGCAGGTAGTTCGAGTTCGTTAATTTCTTTGAAATTGAATGCGAGAAAGAAGTCGCAGATTGCGATAACGGAGTCGCAGCCGTCTGAAGTGGTGTCACAGCCATCGGAAACAACGTTTAAGTCACCAGAAACAGTGAAATCGGCAGTGGTTGGGGAGGAGGAGGATTAAAAGAAGTAACATTGTTGTTTGCGAAAGCCATTAACAATCCTTAGGATCAAACAAAGCTCTGATTACCATAAAAGGTTTCAGTAATGAAAAGAAGAGAAAAGATAAATCTGAAATGGAGTTTTTGATATTAACTAACCAAACTGAAAAGTAGTTACACCTCTAGTATTTATACTAGAGCTAGGACAGCTGTGTACAGCTGTCAGAACAACCGTCAAATAATCCAAGGTTAGTTGAGTTGACTAAAATAACTAATTCTACTTATCCTTTTTGTTGTGTTCCTCCTAGCTCCACTCACCAAAAATCGTCATCCACCAAGGTTTGCACCAATATGCACCTTGTCTCTCCAATCTCCGCCTTTTCTATGCAGTTGTGACATAATAGGAAATGTTTTGATGTTTTTTGGGATAACTTTGTCACTTTTGACTAGTGCTCAAGCAACTATACTGTCTCTAGCAGCTTCTAGGTCTTTGTCAAGGCTTTCTAGCCAAATTGAAATGAAAGCTAATAAGGGCTAATTTGGAGTTTTCTGGATGATATGGCTATATTTTATTGATGTTAGGTATTTTGTGTTTAATTCTTGCCCAATGTGTTATGAATATGATTACAAAATCAAATATCAAACATCCTGTGCTGAGTTTTGATTGATTTGGACAAGTTTTTAGTCATTTCACTTATGAATGGATGATCTATTTGTGTGCAAAACCAACTCTGAAACAATTCAACCACATTGGAACTAATAAGCTAAAAAACAATACCCTATTGGATTTGGTATCATTCAGTTGCAAAACCACGAACAGTTTAGTTACAATTTTAAAATACAGATGCCTCTAAACAGAACAAATTGAACCGATGAACAACTCTAATTTGTGAGCCATACCTCCCCCAAGGCATGCCTTAGATTATAATGTATTAGGGATATGAAGTTGTTCCAAATAAGAAGCTTTAAATTTTGAATGCTTCAGAATCATAGCTTTGAAAATGATATTTTGAAAGTAAAGCCCAGTAAGCAAAAAATAGAACCAAAACACACCTTTAAACCGATCATCAGGATATACAGGAACATCAAAATAGATCAATCCCCGGCTATAAAGACCCTTCACAACATCAGGATCAAACAGGATAAATGAATTTGCTTCCTCCTTACATACTTTATCTATCATGGCCATTTCCTCTTCTGAAAGTTTCTATAAAGGGAGAAGACAACACAAGAAAAAAAAGTGAATTCCTAAATTTCTTCTTATTTCCTAATTAACACAATGAACAACGTTATTGTAAATGAACCTTCCTCTGTTAATAAGGGTGAAATGCAGACCTCACCTTAAATTCTTCCAAAGTAAAGTTCACCAGACAAACTCCCCACCAAGGTTCAATAGGAAAATCCACAGGTTGTGTAGGTAAAAGTTCTTTTGCAATTGACTTGTTCAGTTTCCACATGATTTTCTAGATACTCCAAAAGCATAAGTGACAAGTAAGGCAAGAATATATAAAATCATTATCCAGTTCAAGACAAGGAGCAGCAATGTTTTTTTTTTTTAATCAGCAAACATAAATTATATATATAAATAATCAAGTACCAGAGGTACAGTGAATACAAGTAGTTAAATTTCCAGACAAATGGTTCCAGAATCAGACTATAATCAGTCTCGACAGGAACCAATAGTTGGGTGAATACATTGTTAAAGTGCTACCCCTTTCTGAACTTACTACCCCATCCTAATAAACAAAAGCCGCTGGCATGTTAGACGACCAATGGCTGTAGGGGAGAGCAAAATCCTTCTCAAAAACCTCCAGCCACGTCCATAGTGTAAATATAGCATCGTCCATCACCTTGTTGCCATCAAAAGTTTGGTTTGAAAAGATTATATTGTTCCTGTGTTGCCACACTGCCCATGTAAGGGCCAGCCACCAACACCTCCATCTGATATCCCTAATACCCTTGGCCAGACAATTCACATGTTGGGAGAAATGCTGCCTAGGGTTTTGCGGGAAGACACCTTGAATTCTCACCCACGACCACGATTTCCTGCAAAAGGGACATAATGTATCAATGATTGTCACCTACCTCTTAATCAAATTCTTTTTTGATGGCAATCTTTCTTTAAGCAATCTCCATGCAAAAACCACAAATTTAGGTGGGATCCTTAGCTTCCATAACTCTTCAAACACCTTCACATTGTCCCCTTTGAAGTCCTCTCCTCTCAACACATCATAGACACTTCTAATTGAATACTGTCCACTCGGGTGTGGCTTCCAAATCCAAGCATCCCTTCTATGAGGTTGAATAATGTCTCCATTCACATCGTTAAGGAAACAATCAGCCATGACAAGCTCATTCTCGAACAAATTTCTTCTCCATTCGAATTTCCACTCCCAACCATTAACCTCCTGGACTCCCATCTCCTGAATTGTCTGATTGTGTTGGCATGAAATTAGATACAGCCTAGGATATTTTGCAAGTAGTGTTGTGTCACCATCAAGCCACCTGTCCTCCCAAAATCTTATCTTGTCACCACTCCCCACCTTCCATACTATTCCTCCCTGTAAAGCGGTCTCATATTGCGGATTGTGGATAGCCAATTTTAGATCTCTCCACCATAACGAAGCATGACTATCATTTGATGCCTCATCAAGGCCCCTCCATCCTCCATACTTTGATTCCAAAACCCTTGTCCGTAGCTCTCCACCATGATTGAATAGGTTCCACTTCCATTTGGTAAGCAATGCAAGATTGAAATTGTTGATGTCCTTGATTCCCAACCCTCCTTTGTCTTTAGGGAGGCACACTGTCTCCCACTTGACCCAAGCAATCTTGTGTTGGTCGACTCCTCCCCCCCAAAGAAATCTCCTTTGTATGCATACCAACTTGTCCACCACCCTTCTAGGAACCCTGAAAAAAGATTAAAAAAAATAAATTGGAATAGAGGTTAGGATTGAATGAATAAGAGTGATTTTCCCCCCAAAAGATATATGTCTCTGTTTCCATTTTACTAGTTTCCTCTCACATTTATGGATGATTGGATCCCACAACTGACTTCTCCTTGGATTTGCCCCAATGGGAATCCCCAAATATACAAAAGGAATGGCCAACAAACTACAATTCAAATAATTTGCTCGTTTTGCTTCCACGATTCCGGCATGCCAATTGCACCAAAGCTGCTTTTTGCAAAGTTGATTTTAAAGCCTGACACCATTTCAAATGTCCTTAAGATGGCTTTGATTGCTACAGTATTCTCCATTGACGCCTCACTGAAAAAGTTGGTATCATCTGCATACTGTAGGATGGAAACATCCACTTTGTCTCTCCCAACTGCAAAGCCTATATACAGTTTCTTATCGATAGCTTCCCTCACCAATCCGCTTAGACCTTCAGCTACAATATTGAAAAGAAAAGGCACCAGTGGATCTCCTAGCCTTAGCCCTCTTTGGGGGGTGAACTCTGCCGATGGACTTCCGTTCACCAGAATCAAAACGGACGCAGATGATAAGCAACCTTCAATCCATCTAGGACAAAAACCCATCCTTCTCATCATATAGAATAAAAAATTCCATGAAACTGAGTCATATGCCTTCTCATAGTCTACTTTGAAAACAAGGCATGGCATCTGCTTTCTCTTAGCCTCCTCCACCACCTCATTCGCTACTAGCACTCCATGTAATAAGTGTCTACCTTCTATGAACGCTGATTGTCTTCCATCTATAATAGACGGCATCACCATCTTTAATCTTTTGGCCAACAGCTTGCTGACGATCTTGTATATACAGCCTATTAATGAAATAGGTCTGTGATCTGACAGTCCTTGCAGATCAGATACCTTTGGGATTAAGGCTATGAACGACGCATTACAGCCCTTCGGGAAGATCCCATTCACATAGAACTCATCTAGGAAACGAAGGATGTCAGGCTTGAGGGTTTGCCAGAATTTCTTAATGAACTTGAAGTTGAGACCATCTGGACCCGGGCTTTTCTCACTTCCGCAATCCCAAACCGCCTCTTTTACCTCCTCCTCCTTAAATCTTGCTACCAATGACTCATTCTGATAATGGTTAATTTCTTAGAACCGTACTCCATCAAGTGTTGGTTTGAAAGGCTTTGGCTCTTGAAATCTTTGTAGAAAGAACTCTTTAACTACCTCTTTCACCTTATGGGGTTCGTCAACCCAGGATCCTTCAATCATTATTCCCTTCAGTAGACTGCTTCTACGAGGCGCATTGATCATGAGGTGAAAATACCTCGAGTTACAATCCCCCTCCTTAATCCATCTTGTTCTTGCTTTTTGCCTTAGAAAGGACTCATGTGAGTGGGCAGCCACCCACAGTTTTTCCTATAGCTGCTTTCTGAAGATTACCTCCTAGGGTGATAGTTGCCTATCCATTGTCAACCCTTCAAGATTGCTTAACTCATCTTGGATCTGCTTTACCTTCTTATATGTGTCCCCATAATTCTCCTTATTCCATATCTTCAATCTGTTTTTGAGTCGTTTTATTTTTTCTTTGAGAACGTAGCCCCCCCATCCACTTTGTTGGGTAGATGACCAGCAATCATGCACATCTCTTATAAAGGAACTGTCTAGAAGCCAAGAATTCAGAACCCTAAAAGGTTTGGGTCCCCAATCAATAACTTTCGACCTAAGGATAATCGGACAATGATCTAAGAAGTTTCTATCCAAGGTGCATTGCGTGGTTGCAGGCCATTTGGTGATCCACTCAGGTGACACTAGAAATCTATCAAGCTTGCTTTTGGCTGACCCATTCAGTCTATACCAAGTGAACTTCCTTCCCATCCATGGTGCATCCTCTACCTCCAAATCTTCAATCCACTCGTTAAACTCCTTTATGCTATTATCTGCCTCTCCTCTTTGACATCTGCAGATCCTTTCTGAAGGGTTTCTGACATTGTTGAAATCCCCCAGAATGCACCACAATCCTCCATTATGAGAATTTTTTAGTTCCTTTATGTTCTCCCATAGACTTCTCTTGCTCTGAACATCACAAGGTGAATAAATGTTTACAATATGCACCTGTTGAGCCTCCTTAAGCCATTGACCTACCAATAAGATGAAGCCACTGCCTATGACTTTGCTGTGCACTTTGAAATCTTCTTCACTCCATAAACACAATAACCCGCCTGCTGTGTTTGTTGCGGGCTGCAATTCCCATCCTACCTCCGAATCCCCCCACAAAGCTTGGCACACACTCTTGTCAATGTTTTCTGTTTTAGTCTCTTGAATACACAGCAAATCGATTTTTTCTTTCCAGACCATTCTCCTAATTGCAGCCAATTTTACCCCCTTCCCTAAGTCCCTTACATTGTAGGAAATAATATTCATGGGTCTTGTATTCTTGCACCCAATCTCTCTGCCTCCTTCAAATCCCTTTCCTCCATTTCCTCAATTCTGTTGATTAGCCTTTGTTGGTCTATTTCACTTGTCATCCCCATCACTTTAGCCATGTTCCCGATAGCTTCTGCTTCCAGTAACTGAGAAGTGAAAAGTTTGGCTTTTTGTGTCCTGCGTAACTGGTGTATCTATTTTTTGGCCCAAGTGCCCACTGTTCAGAGAAGCTCCTTTATCATTCTCTGCCATTTGTTGTTGTTGTGTGTTGATGGGAATTTTTTTTCTTTCAGGCAACCCTCTGAAATTTGCCTTTGATGCCACCTTGTTCGTGAATAAAATTTAAAATTGTTGGGGGTGAAATCTATTTTTTGTGGGCTGTTTCCGCACATGGGCTTATTAGCAGTGGGGGTGTGGGTAGAAATTCCAAGCCCATTACATCCCACTTCAGTTTCCAGCTGGCATTCATGTGCCACTTTTCCCATTGAAATGAAACTCCCCTCCACGGCACCTACGCTGTCAATTTCTAGATTTCCCTTTTTGTGCTCCTTTGCTTCCCCCTCGGGTTTGTCGACAACCCCCATCTGCTCCCCATCCTTCTTTTGGTTTCGTTCAACTTGCGAGTGTTGTCCTCCTTCTGATAGCTCATGTCGTTCCACGTGGCAGACATTGGTGGCAGCGCAGGTATCCGTTACGCGTAGTGTCGGGTAGAGAGGCTTTGTCCGCTGGACTAAGGGAATGTCCAGTGGTCCGTCGTAGTCAGGTTGACCATTGGTTAAAGCGACATTGTGGGCCTTCATCGCCGGCAGATTCAGTCCGTCGTGGGTCCCTGTTGTGTCAGCGCTTGATGGTCATCGTAGCTCAATCGCTTCCCCGTGACTGCTCGTTTCTTGCGTCTCGTCGTTAGTGAAAGCTCCCCCGGTGTCCTTTATCGGCGTTCCCAAACAGCTGTCGTCGGAGTCTATTTCCTCCGACAACCATATCTCCCTCCGTCGCCAGCAGTTACACTTTTCAAGGCCTCAACTAAGTTCCTCCACTACCTGCACTTGGTATGCTTCCCCCCCAATATCGACACTTACGGTGTGATGGATGGTGGGGCTCCACGGCGTACGGATGAGCACCCTAGCATGGTCCACCCTTCTAACCTCCTCTGTATCGTCATCAACATCCACCAGGTCCCTATTGCGGCCACAATCTGCTGGATGTACTTCCTATCTCAGGCTATAAGTGGAATGCCCCAGTACTGTACCCAAGTTAATCTATGCCCCGTTCTTAGGCTCGGGTGCCATTTTTCCAGCAAGTAGACATGGAGTCTTCTTCCTCCACTACCTCGTTCACCATGCGTTTGGCTGTATCGTCCGTAAGCCCGAGTAAAAGCACCATGTCGTCCCCCATGTACTTCGGGGTTATTTCTACGCCAAAGTCCCACTGTGGGTCTTCTTCAAGTCTATCGTACCACCTCAAGTCTTTCAGTCGCCCAACCCATGCTTGTCTAAACCACTGCTTGTCATGCAGAGGAATATCGAGGAGTAACGATGATCGTGACTCGACTCGCTTGGTAGCCTCCTTGTATAAAACCTTCGGTTGACCAGCATTGTACTTGTCTCTGGCTACTACCGCCGCATACGAGGTCGAGCCCCTTGTTGCTTGATGCTGTCCTCGATGTGGTGCTTCTTTTGGCTGCTTCCCCTCATGCCCGAGTGGTACTGATGGTGCCGCTGTCTTCATTGCCGTGTCTCTCCCATATTTAGGTATGTTCACGTACAACTTCAAGCCTCCGATGACAATCTGGTCCAGTTGCCTCGCTAACTTATGCGCATCGTTCACTCCCTTGAATCTAGCGAAACCGTATCTCCTACCATTCCTGTTTCTCTTCTTTGAGATAAAGATCTCCCTCAAATCGCCCCACTTCCTAAAACTTTGCCACATGTCCTGTTTTGTGATGTTGTCTGGAAATCTTGTGAAGTAGAAGGACGAAACATCCTTCTTGTCCCTCCAGTTTTCCCGTCTGTAGTTTTGTTGTTGACCATCCCTGTTGCCGGAGTATGTCCATCGAGGATCCACATGTAAGCTCACTATCTCTCACTGTTGTCCTACCTCTGGTCCTAACTCTCTCCCACCCCGTGTTTCTCTCTCTACTCATTCTCTCATCCCATATAATAGGAGCAGCAAAGTCTTCGATATGAGATTCAAATTTATGAGAAACAAAATGGAAGTCTGGTCAAAAACATAATTCAGAAGTGTTTGATGATGAAGATAACCATTAAGGTATATTATTCAGTTTAACATCTCTAGAAGCAATGCCTCGCCTAATTACGTGAAAGCAAGTCTTAAAAGGTAATATTGGCACTAAAATTGTATTGGAGAATTGTAAAGGAACTGCAGTTTGGGTAGTTAGTTTGCTCAGTTAGTTAGAGTTAGTTAGTTAGTGACAGCTGTTGACAGCTGTCCTAACTAACTGATTAGTCTATAAATATGAAGCTGTAAGCATTGAGTTAGTTGGGTTAATAAAACTGAATTTCTCCCCTTTTTCATTTCTCTGTTATCAATTCTAATATGGTATCTAGAGCCTAGTTCGATCAAGCGATCAATAATGGCAGAATCAAACAACTCCTTTCCCTCCTCTTCCGTGTTTCCTAATTCGATCAGTGAAAAGCTTGATGACTCCAACTTTCTGTTATGGCATCAACAAGTTAAACCAGCGATCCACACCAGCTTCAATGTTTCATTGCAAATCCTTTGATTCCACCGCAATTTCTTACTAATGCAGATTGTCAAATCGGAAAAGAAAATCAAGTCTGGGAGAAGATTCATGAATACTTCAACAAACAAACGCGAGCTCAAGCAAGGAAATTGAGCACTGAGCTGCGATCTACAATGCTCAAGGATAAGTCGATGCATGCGTTTCTTCCCAAAGTTCAGGAGATCGCTGATTCTCTTGCTTCGGTAGGAAGTCCGATTTCTCCTCAAGAGCATGTCGATGCGCTGCTCAAAGGTCTCCCACGAGGTTATAATTCTGTTATTTTAGTGGTTGAAAGCAAGTTTGAACCTCTTCCGATTGCAGAAATTGAGGCTCTTCTCCTAGCTCACAAGATTATAGTATGGTCATACCGCTTCTCATTGTCATTATCGATATGATCAGAAAGTATCAACCAAATCCTAATTTGACACTTAATGATCGCTCAGTTCCACCTCCTAACTCATATCAGTCAAGTCAGAATTATCAACCAGCCCAAAATTACTTATCTCAGAATTATTCTTCACAGCAAAACACCTCTAATGCTGCTTCTAGACAGACCACTAATGGTTCTCATCCCTCCGATGTTTGATAAATCCTAACAGCTATAAAGCTTCAACCTCTCATCCACCTAGTGCTATGTTGACAAATATCGATCTACAGTCTAATAATTCTAATTAGATCCCTGATTCTGGAGCATCTTTTCATGTTACTGGAAAATCCCAAAATATTCAGCAATTAGCTCCTTTTTTTTTTTTTTTGCACAGCAAAAATCAATATATTATATATGAAATCCAGTACTAGGTGTACTGAAAATACAAAGATAAAAGCAATACAAATACAGTCTGCACCCCATTAGGAGAGACCGAAGGCAGCCCACCAAAGTACAAACCCATCCCCTCTAGGAAAAAACATCCTTTAGATTGGTTGACCAGAAAGTAAAGTGCATGTTGAAGTCCTTCTCCACACATTTTAGCCAGGACCAGGTGTGGAACAAGGCATCATCCATGACCTTTTCAGGAGTGAACGGCTGGTTCTTGAAAAGAATGGCGTTTCTATGAGACCAAATGGAGAAGGACAGGGCTAGCCACCGAAATTCCCATCTTTTGATTGTCCTAGCTTTGCTATTCCACTGGGTGAATTGTAAAAAGTGATTCTTTGGATCCATGGAATGAGGACCCACTCTATTAACCCATCTCATTGTCTCCCACCAAAGACTCCTAGTCTTTTCACAGTTGAACATAAGGTGATAAATCGATTCTTCTTCATGGTCACATAGAGGACAGCTATAAGAAGGCATTGTGACCTGTCTCTTTCTGAGATTGTCCATAGTGGGAAGTCTATTTTTGAAAAATCTCCAAGAAAATGCACTCACTTTTGGAGGAATTTTCAATTTCCACATACAATTAAGAACAATGTCCTCACTATCATTATGGTGAGACTCCTGCAGCACTTTGTAGGCAGATTTTGTTGAAAATATTCCATTAGTGTCTGGCTTCCACCAAAGGATCTCTGCTGGATTGTTGAATGAGAGCAGAATCGATCTCAGCTAGGAAATCAGCTGCCACTTGAATTTCATGATCAAAAAAGTCCCTTCTCCATGATAACTTCCATTCCCACCTACCTTCCACATAATCTCCCATAGAATTGATTGGTGAATTCTGCTGTTTACTGATCAAATATAATTGGGGATATTTTCCTTGGAGATTACAATTTCCCTCCATCCATTTATCCTTCCAGAAACTGATACTGGACCCCCTTCCTACCCTCCATATTAAATTATCAATAAAGCAGTCCTTGTGATGCTGCTGAAATATGCTCTTCAAGTCCTGCCACCATTGGGAAGTGAAGTTCCTCCTTGTACCAGAAATCAACTCCTTCCACCCACCATACTTAGAGATTAAGATTCTAGCCCACGGTTGGTCATGATTATTAGCCAGATGCCACCCCCATTTGCCAAGTAAAGCTTCATTAAATAGAGATAGGTCTTTAATCCCTAAACCCCCTTTGTTCTTAGGAAGACAAACTTTGCCCACTTCACCCAAGGAATTTTGTTGGCCTCTTGGTGTCCTCCCCACAGAAGGATAGAAGGTAGATAGGTAAGGCTGAGAGGACAGAATTAATAAGGGTGATTCTGCCCCCCATAGACAGAGTTCTTTGCTTCCATGTTGCAAGTTTAACTTCAAACCTCGTTACAATGGGCTGCCACACGATCCAGCTCTTAGAGGACACCCCAACTGGAATTCCAAGGTAAATAAAAGGAAAGTCCAAAGTATTGCAATTAAGGAATAAGGCAGCTTCCCTGCACCAGCTTACAGATTTACCCAAGCAACCAAAGTGACTTTTAGAGTAGTTTATCTTGAGGCCAGATGCCTCCTCAAAGCACCTTAGAACACATTTTAAGGTTCTAACATTATGCTTAGTTGCATCTCCAAAAAACAGGGTATCATCAGCATATTGGAGGATGTTCACTTCTTCTTTTAAAGATCCCACAAGGTAACTGCTAAACAGATTCTTGGACACAGCTGACCTCATCAAACCTGTAAGACCTTCCGCTACAATATTGAAGAGGAAAGGTGCAAGGGGATCACCTTGCCTTAGACCTCTCTTAGGGGTAAACTCCTTAGATGGACTCCCATTAACTAAAATGATAAGGTTGCAGTAGAAAGATAACCATTTATCCATTTCCTCCACCTTTCACAAAAACCCATCCTCATGAGCATGTAGTCAAGAAAGCCCCAAGAAACCGAGTCATAAGCCTTCTCAAAGTCCGCTTTGAAGACCATGCAAGGTTTACTTCTAGATTTGGCCTCAGCTATAGCCTCATTGGCAATTAAGACACCATGTAGAATGTGTCTCCCCTTCATAAAAGCCGTTTGCCTTTCATCTATAAGGTTTGGTAAAACAGCAGCCAGCCTCTTTGCCAAGACTTTTGCCACAATTTTATAGACACACCCTATGAGGGAGATGGGTCTATAATCATTGAAAGATTGAGGTTCATTAATCTTTGGAATGAGGGCTATAAAGGAAGCATTAGTTCCTTTTGGGAAGGATTCATTGATGTAGAATTCATCCATGAATCTCAAGAAGTCTGGTTTCAAAATCTCCCAAAAGTGTTTAATGAAATTAAAATTGAAGCCATCCGGGCCAGGGCTTTTGTCCCCCCCACACTCCCAAACTGCAGATTTGATCTCCACTTCATTAAATCTGGATACCAGACTTTCTTTGTCTCTTAGATCCAGAGATGGAAAGAAGACACCATCCAGAGTTGGCCTGTTATAGCATTCCTCAAGAAATCTGTCTCTGAAATAAAGGACAGCTGCATCTTTGACCTTGCAAGGTTCATGAATCCACACACCATCCATGAAAATACCTGGAATAGCATTTTTTCTTCTTCTATGGTTGATCAATCTGTGAAAATAAGTAGAGTTGTTGTCCCCTTCTTTTAGCCACGTAACTCTAGCCTTTTGTCTCAACATAGATTCATATGCATAAGCTGCCTCCCACAATTGGACTTGAAGAGATTTCTTAAGAGTGACTTCCACTTGGGATAGAGGTCTGTCATTTGTACCATTCTCCAAAGCATTCAACTCCTTTTTAATCATAATGACTTTTCTAGCATTAGCTTCACCATTTGTTAAACTCCACTGCTTTATGCATTGTTTGAGAAGTTTTAATTTATGGTTCAGGACATATCCTCCCCATCCTGGAGGATGATAATTGCCCCATTGCTGCTAAACTAGGTGCTGGAAACCCTTGTCCTGCAGCCACCAATCCATAACCTTGAATGGTTTTGGCCCCCAATCTATGTTTTTTGACTTCAACAAGATGGGGCAGTGGTCTGAAAAGTCTCTGTCAAGCACATACTGAGTAGAGTCAGGCCACTGCAACAGCCATTCATCTGATAAAAGGAATCTGTCCAGTCTACTCAAAGCACTGCCATTAGGTCTGCACCATGTAAATCTTCTCCCAACAGACCTAACCTCCTCTAAGTTCATGTCTGAAATCCAAGCATTGAATTCAGAAATGCAAGGGTCCACACTTACAGATTGGGTTGAGCTCACCCTCTCATCTTGGTGTCTTATAGAATTGAAATCACCTAATACACACCACATGGCTGCTTGAGAAGCTGTCTTCAACTGCAGGATATCTTCCCATTGCTGCCTCTTTCTTTGAAGATCACAGGGTGCATATACATTAATTATGGAAACCCTTTTGTTGTCCTTAATCCACTTCCCTTCCAACAGAATAAACCCATTCCCAACCACCTTTCTGTCTACTATATAAGAGTCATTGTTCCATAAACATAAGAGGCCACCAGCAGAATTAAATGCAGGAGCAAACTCCGAGGAAACATTACAGTCAGCCCATAAATACTGACAAAGTTTTCTATCAATAGACTCCATTTTAGTTTCTTGGATGCAAAGAACATCAAGGTTGTTAGACAAAGAGAGCTTTCTAATGGCTGACCTTTTAACAGCCCCACCCAAGCCTCTAGAATTAAAGGTTAAAATATTCATGAGGCAAGATTATTCCTTCCCATCATAGCTGGTGAAGTTACTGCATCCTCACAAAATTGATCATCAAAAGTCAAACCCAGGTGTCTAGCTAGATCATGGTGGAGAACCTCCTCATCCTCTGCAAGATCATTGGTGAAACTGGTTGAAGAAATGGGGCTGAGACACGTCTGGGGCTAAGGTGTAACAACGTGGTCTGGATGCACCCCCCTGACACGTCATCTTCCTTATAGATGAGGCCTCTGTCTGCATGGTCCAGAGGTGATGTCTTATTTGCATTCCTGGTTGTCTCAGCAAACTTAGTGTGGCCCGAAAACCTTCTTCCTACACCCACCTTTTTCCTAGAGTAAACCTTGAGGTTATGGGTAGTTTCTTCTCCAAATGATACTGGGCCTTTAATATGCAGGCCCAAATTCTGCATTACCCCTTTTGGCCCCCTATTGTGAGTGCTATTAAACGAACCGTGACTCACTTTAGAAGGGGAATTTAAATTTGTATTGACCGCAGGGCATAGGACTGGGGAAAAATCCTCTGGGTTATGTTGAAGGACCCTAAGGTCAGCGCTTTTGACTCTGTCATCTTCATTGGGGCCAGCGTCTTCTTTTTCCTCATGCGGCAAAGATTTCTGATCATGAGAGGAAGTCCTACGAGCTTCCGTTCCACTTCCATGCAAAGGTTCTGTGAGAGGACCGTTGAGGACCTCCTATCGCGTGGCGCAGTGCATCAGAGTCGCAGCAGGAGGCAGCTCCCTCTGGTGAGATGACACGTCACCATCAGAAGAGACCTCGGAGTCCGTGCACCATAGATTGATGGCGTTGGTCCATCTTTGCCGCCGCCCGACCCTCCTGTGTTCCGACGAAGCTCCGTCAGGGACGCTAGTAATGGAGTCTTCGTCGGAATCCTCCATTACCGTCGTGAACGGTGATGGCGATAAAGCTTCTAACTCCAACCACCACCCTCGTTTACCGATAGGTCGAGCTACCTCCTCCTTCAGAAACAAGTGATGCTCCTTGTCGTTAACCAAAGCCTTCATCGATTTGGAGAAGATTGGTTTCTCCTTTGTGCGAATCAGAATCCGCGCGACGTCAAGCCTCGAACGGTCCACTGTCTGCTCATCGAGTTCAACAATCTCTCCAAATGTCGAAAGCAAGGTCTGAAAGTGCTTTGCTTCCCATATCTCCAGAGGAACACCCCAGATATGAATCCATATCAGCCTGAATTCAGTCTTCATCTCCGGCGTCCATTTCTGGATGGAATGAATGGTTGACACTCCGTTGGATTGTTCTCTACGGTTTAGTTTGTCTGCTTTAGCCTCATCCATATCTTGGAGAATAATGGCGTCGTCCCCCCAGTATGAGACCTTCACATCCATACCTACCATCTCCTGAACCTCATCCACCGCCTTCTCAAACATACCTCTATTTTTTAAACGGCCCACCCAGAGATTATCCAACCAGTTAGTTTTGTCCTTCCCAGTTTGAATGACTACAGATACGTCAGGAACTTCTGGTCCCTTCTTCCCCATCAAAGGCATCGTAATCTCCATCTCTTTCGGCTTATGGTCGAGCTTGACAGCTTCAGCGTACGATTTCATACCAGTGGAGGTCGTGCTGTTGATTCTGGCTTGTTTGTTTTCCATATGGTCCATGGATACCTTCCTTGCTCGAACCACTTCACCCCCTGTTCTCCCCACTTCCTTTTTACCTCCTCTCTGAAACTTGGGTTTGTTGACAAACAACTTCTTCCCTTCTATGTAGATTTTGTTGTCCAGTTGTCTCTCCAACCAGCCTGCATCCTCCACTCCTTTGAAGCGGACAAAACCATAACGTTGACCCTATTTATTCTTTGATTGAGGTATAAACACCTCCCACACTTTTCCCCACTCCTGGAATAGATTCCAGAGGTAAGTTTCGTTCACAGAGTCTGGGAAATGAGAGAAATAAAAGGATGTGATGTCCTTATTGTTTCTCCATGATAGAGCTCTGTGTTTCTCTCCTATCAGATGAGCGTGAGAAACATATTGTCGAGGTGATCCTATTCTTTTCTGTAGTCGAGCCTTCCTTCTACCTTCCACTTGAATCCACGGGTGTTCGTAGTGGGTGTTATCGCTGTCTCTGGGATTGGTCTCTGTTTTGTTGTAAGCTGTTTCGTTGATGACATGACCTCTGCTCCTCCGATCCTCCTTGCTCGTTGTGAAACGAGCCCTTCCATAAGGAAACTCATGCAGGTGTCTAGTAGTCGAGCGTCCTCTCTCTCTCTCAGGATTCCTCTCAGAAACCGACACTCCCTTTCTCCTTGATACTCTCTCTCGCTCTGTGTCTAGCGTTGTCTCTCTCACTCTCTCCATCTCTGAATCTCTGTCTCTCTCGTTCTCTGATTCTCTTTCCCTCACGTTCGCTCTCTCTAACTCTGTTTCTCTCTCTCTCTCGTTCTCTCTCTCTGTTTCTCTCTCTAACCATCTCTCTTATCCAAGTTTTTGAAGGACCTGACCAGATCTTCATTGGTAATGGTCAAGGTCTAAATATTTGATCCACTAGTTCCTCTCATTTTATTTCCCCTCATAATTCTAAAGTTTCTTTGTCTCTTAATCAACTTTTACATGTGTCATCTATTACTAAAAATCTTATGAGTGTAAGTAAATTTGTTAAAGATAATCAAGTTTACTTTGAATTTCATTCACATTTCTGTGTTGGTAAATCTCAGGTTTCCAATGAGATCTTACTTCAAGGCTCTGTTGGACCTGATGGACTCTATTCATTTCCAAATCTACAACTACAAAGCTTTCCATTCAACTCATCACCAGCTTCCTATTTTGTTTCCAATTCCAGTTATTCTAATTCTGTTTTTCCTAATTGTACAAATTCTGTTGCTTCTGTGGAGACCAAGTCAAGCAACCTATGGCATGCTAGACTTGGTCATCCAAATTTCCATGTAATGAAACTTATACTACAGCAATGTAATATACAACTATCCAATAAAAATGCTGTTGATTTTTGTGCATCTTGCTGTGTAGGAAAGTCTGACAGACTTCCTTCTTCTCTGTCTAATATTGTTTGCTCTGCTCCTTTAGAGTTAATTTACAGTGATCTTTGGGGACCTTCTCCTGTTACTTCCACCAATGGCTTTTTATATTACATAACCTTTGTCGATGCCTTTTCAAAGTATACTTGGATTTATCTCTTAAAGAATAAATCTGAAACTTTCAGTATTTTTCAACAGTTTAAGGCCATGGTAGAACTTAAGTTTAATGCCAAAATTAAAAATCTCCAAACTGATTGGGGAGGAGAGTTTAGACCTTTTGCCCCTTTTCTAGCTAAACTTGGCATAAACCACAGATTGATATGTCCACATACTCATCATCAAAATGGAGTGGTGGAAAGAAAACATAGACATATAGTTGAGTCAGGCCTTACACTTCTCAAACATGCATCCTCAACTCTTAAATTTTGGGACTATGCTTTCACTACAGCTCTTTTTCTAATAAACAGATTACCATCATCCTCCCTTAACTTTGATGTACCCTATACTGTGCTTTTTAAACAACCACCTGATTACAATGTTTTAAAGACTTTTGGTTCTGCCTGTTTTCCCTTTCTTAGACCTTATAACAGACATAACTTTGATTATAGGTCACAAGAATGTCTCTTCTTAGGGTACTCAACCTCACACAAAGGCTATAAGTGCTTTTCATCTTCAGGAAGACTGTTTATCTCTAAAGATGTTGTCTTCAATGAAATCAGATTTCCATATACTGATTTGTTTGAGTCATCTTCTGTCTCTTCTACTATTCCCTCATCTTCTACTCATTTTTCTCAGTTCCATTCCTCTGGTTCACTCTCCACAGGTCACTTCTACTGTTTCTTCTCCACTGCTTCTATTGAGACTTTTGTTTCTGTTGACAATTCCGTTTCTGTTGAGAATTCTGCTTCTTCTCAACCAGTTTCTGTTGATAATTCTGTTTCTAATCACGATTTACTTTCTGATGGTGGTTCTAATACCGGTTCTGTTGAGCATTCAGTTTCATGGTTCTAATGCTGGTTCTGTAGAGCATTCAGATTCCAACCCTGATATTCATTCTCCTTTACCTGCCATAACTACTAATGCTCACCCTATGCAAACTAGATCAAAATCTGGAATTTTTCAACCCAGAATTAATCCTACAATTCTTCTCACTCATTGTGAACCAAAGTATTAAGCATGCCATTTCTGATCCCAATTGGCTGCATGCTATGCAGCAAGAATACTCAGCTCTCTCATTAACAATAATACATGAGATCTAGTCCCTCTTCCTCCAAACAGAAGGGCTATTGGATGTAAATGGGTTTTCAGGATGAAGGAAAATTCAGATGGATCTCTTAACAGATACAAAGATAGACTAGTGGCTAAGGGTTTTCATCAAGTTCAAGCATTTGACTTCAATGAAACATTTTCTCCAGTCATAAAACCTGTCAATATTAGACTCATTATTACTCTAGCATTGACTCATAATTGGGATCTCTTTCAACTAGATGTCAACAAAGCATTCCTAATCGATACTCTTGAAGAATCTGTCTGTGTCACAGCCACCTGACTTTGTAAACTCGCGCTCTGGTTTGTATGCTTAAAAAGGATATCTTTATGGCTTAAAACAAGCCCCTAGGCAATGGTTTGACAAACTACAATTCACTCTTCTTCAGTTTGGCTTCAAAGCAAGCAAGTGTGACCCCTCATTGTTTGTTTACACAGCTCAACATCAAACTGTTTATCTCCTGGTATATGTTGATGACATAATAATTACTGGTAGCTCTTCTATGCTGATCCAGAAACTTACCTCTAAACTGAATTCCAGCTTTGCTTTTAAGCATCTTGGAAAATTGGACTATTTTTTGGGAATTGAGGTCAAAGCACTGCCTGGTAACTCTCTTGTTCTCACTCAGAGCAAGTACATCAGAGATCTTCTTCAAAAGACAAAGATGACAGAGGCTCAGCCTATCTCCTCTCCAATGACAACTACCTGCAAGTTGTAATGACTTATTTTCGGATCCTACTTTTTACAGATCAGCTGTGGGAGCCTTACAGTATACTACAATTACTCGACCAGAAATAAGCTTTGCAGTTAACAAGGTCTGTCAATTCATGGCTAATCCATAGGACATTGGACAGTAGTCAAGAGAATTCAAAGACATCTAAAAGGGTCTCTCTCTCATAGACTTCAACTAAGACCTGCTATATCAGGTCAACCTATACCTCTTAGAGGTCTTTGTAATGCTGACTGGGCCTCAGATGTTGATGACAGAAGGTCAACATCAGGAGCTGCAGTTTATCTAGGACCTAATCTCATTTCCTGATGGTCAAGAAAACAACAAGTTGAAGCCCAGTCAAGTACTGAGGCAGAATACAGAAGTTTAGCCCAAGTAACAGCAGAGATTTTATGGATTCAGACTCTCTTGTCTGAATAAGGTGTTCCTTTTAAAACACCAGTGATTTTTTGTGATAACCAAAGTTCTGTAGCACTGACTCACAACCCTGTTCTCCATACAAGGACCAAACACATGGAAATTGATGTGTTTTTTGTCAGAGAAAGAGTTCTAACCAAGCAGCTGATTGTTCATCACATTCCTGGTCTTGATCAGTGGACTGATGCTTTAACAAAACCCTTCTCTCCAACCAGGTTTCAGTTTCTAAAAGGCAAACTCAATGTGATTGATCTTTCTTCTAAGTCTCAACCACCTTGAGTTTGAGGGGGGGTATTGAAGTATTGTAAAGGAACTGCAGCTATTACTGCAGTTCTGGGTAGTTAGTTTACCTGAGTTAGTTTGTTCAGTTAGTTATAGTTAGTTATAGTTAGTTATAGTTAGTTATAGTTAGTTAGTTTGGGACAGCTGTCCTAACTAACTGATTAGTCTATAAATATGAAGCTGTAAGCATTGAGTTAGTTGGGTTAATGAAACTGAATTTCTTCCCTTTTTCATTTCTCTGTTATCAATTCTAATAAATTGGAACAGGTAATAAAACAACCACAGATGCATAGAATATCATGATGATACATGAAATCTAAGAATCAAACACATATTTCTGTATACGGTATGGGAAAATCTATCCAGTACCTTAGATCTGCACTTGTTCATTATATCAATAAATTCATTTCTCCCAATTCCTGTAAGTCTTAAAACATCTGCAGCACTAAAATTTGGGATGCTGTCATAAGGTTGCTCTGCAAATAATTCAAGCATGCAGAATTTTTTAGGCCAGCTCATTTGCAAGCAAATGTTTACTATTCTGCATCTTAATTAACCTATAGCACACAAGTGAACAAGTACTAGATAGAGTTCTTTGATCAGGAAGAAAATATAAACTCCCATAGACTAAGTAAAAAACTAAATAAGCAGCTCAAATAATAAAAAACTAAATAAAACCAAATAGGAATATTGTCCTCTACACTACCACAACTGTGTAACTTAGGAAAAGCCCAAAGGCATTAGCAGCTCAAATATATACAAAATATCATAAATATTATTAATGAGTCAGAATATCTTAGAGTATCTTGAATGATCTCTTAGGAGTGGTTTTCATATTTTGTTATATTTCATCATTTTTGCCTTATTTAATTAGGTATTCTACTGTTAGGAATAAATATAAATAAGCGGTTTTACACAATCTCTCTCTGAGTCCAAATTTTTTAATCACCATCTCCTCGATCATCACACTGAAATTGTTGTGATTGAGATTGAGATTAACCCTAACATATGTATATTTCAATTATTCCTTACTTTGGTTCTCCGTTAGACTAGGATTGTCTGACTGTGGAACCAGCAGTAAGGTATACTTTATATGTATATCAGTACCTCTGGTACTTCATTTTATATAAATACTATATTATCTTTGCCAATCCAAAAAAAAAAATCAAAGTTCTAACACACTCTGTAGCTTATCCCATCAATATTCACTGCCAAATTACCAAGAATCGGGAACACCAAATAATTTCCATAATTATTTTCTTTCTTCAAACAATTAGTCATCCCTCTTATAATGTTCTTCTTATACCCCTCCACTATCTTTCTTCTAACACAGAAATATTTATTTCCAAGAGCATACTCAGCAAAACCACAAATCTTGAATGCCAATGCCCAACAACAGTTGCTCTGGCCAAATTGGCTTTTAGATCCACATCAGGTTTAATAAATATTGAGCACACACTTCATCCCCAAGTTTACACAAATATTATTTGGCTTTCTGCCTACTAGACCATACATACTCACTACTAATCACACTTCATCATGTAGGATGAGTCTGCACCCTCAATTTAGACAAGGTAGCATTTTCCTATGAACAGGGGGGAAGAAGCAGATTTACCATTTCAGAGACAATTTCCGTCACTTCAAGGGCTAACCAAGAACATTATATCCAATAGAAAAGTTCAATTCTATCCTATAGAAAAGTTTTTACAAGTCAACATTATACTTCTTACTATCAATCTGTATTATGAACATAATTATCAATTCAAGATCAAAGAAAATGACCAACTCTTCCAGTTCCAACCATTCAAGTTACAAAAGAACACAGTCATAAATATTCTTACAAATACTATTCATTTGGTAGTCAACAATCTGGATAAGAGGGCATGATTTTACATACAAGTCACTCAATTGCAAGCTATGCTATATGCAGCAAATATTAATCAGGTCTCATCATGAAGAAATAATGCATTTGAGAATTGCAACAAGCAAGTAAAAAGTTACCATTTCTCATTACTTCAAAAATCATATCACAATAATATCTGAATGGCGATACTCTCATTACACGGCAAATATACTCGGCCAGATGATAAGGAAATAGCTGCAAGTGAAAAAACAAGCATATTAAATGCGGATGCATTGCAACAAAAGCAGAAGATGAGCTCACTGCTTAATATCCAGGTTCTGAATTCCTTGTCTTATTGGGTTAGTGTACCCCTTAAACTCTATTTAATGAAATTTTAATTATAAAAGAAATGCCCAACATCCAGGAAGTGGTAGTGTAGTAGCTATATCTGGCATTCATTGATCCAAGTACACAGATGAGAGTTTTTTTTTTCCTTTACAAAATGACAAGTTAATATAGTTAAACTATTTACTATTAACTAAAGTTGGTCCTAAAACAAAAGAGAAACAAAGTCCAGATTTCAATTACAGTGTTGTAATTTTTGTTTTGAAGCATTAAAACTTCAATTTTCTCCCAAAAAAATTTGGCTAAAATGTAATTTTGGTCCCTTATCTACATGTTAGGTTTCAGTTTGGTCCTTTATGTTTAAAAAGTTCCACTTTGGTCCTTTAAAGTGTCTCCGTTAGACCAAATTGGTCCTACTATCAATTTTTGGCACTAACAGTGTCAATTTTGGCTGACATGGCATCTTCACAGTTTGCCACGTGTCACCAAGCTGACCAGATTAGCATGATAACTAACGGAAGGACCAATTTGGTCTGATAGAGAAACTTTAAGGGACCAAAGTGAAACTTTCTAAACTTAAAGGACAAAATTGAGACTTAAAATGTAGTTAAGGGACCAGTTATCGATTTTAGCCATAAAAAATTCTATCAACAAATTGTTGTGATTACTGAACATCTAATAATGTATTTGAAATACAGTTTCAGAATCAGATAGCATTCAGTCAAGGACATACAGCAAGATTCTTCCGCAAGTAACGCATCATCTCTTCATAATATTCACTTTCTTTACAAACTTTACGAGCATAACAACTATTCCATTGAAGTCTCTTCTTTATGCAACTTTCAATTATCCTGCACAAAATTTTCATTACCAACAAAAAGAAAAGGCAATATTGAGATTGTCATTGTCAAAAAGAAAGTAAATTGGATAATTACTCATACAGTGCTATGTAGGTGGTTTGAACAGCTGCAAAGAAGGCCACCAGAAACACTGGTGAGGAAAGTAAATTGTATGGTTTTTAACACTGTGAAAGGGGGTAGAAGAAGACCAAGAAGGACATTGGAGAAAATTGTAAAGGGATCTCATGGTGAACAATATCCTTGAGAATTTGGTATTTAATTGAACCCAATGGCTTTGTGTGATCCATATAGTCAATCCCACCTTGTTTGTGGAGGATAAGACTTTTGTTGATGTTATCGCAGTTATACAGTACAATGTAATTACAGTAATTAGGGTAAAATTGTAAATCTTTGTGAACACTTTTAGAATTAATTAGGGTAAAATTGTAAATCTTTGGTGGACTTTGATGACGATGTGGAAGAAAGGCGGAGGTTGGACAGGGCAAGGATCCTTATCAAAATCCCTTGGCGATCGTTAATCCACCATTCAGTAGCAGTCCTCATCGGCGGCGAAACCCACATAGTTCAGATGGTGGAAGAAACTCACAGCGCAGAAGGAAGGCGAGCCCGACACCGGCGGAGCTTCTCCGGGTCATCGGAAGAAATTACGTCCGACGTTAGCGACTTCGACACACCATTGACTGGGTACAGTGGTCCTTCGCCGAGGTTTCTCGCCACCAAAGCCATGGATGGAAGCAACGTCCATTGGGTTGAGAAAATACCAAGCAGTCTCCCAGGGAATGAATACCCAACGGGTATTGAAGGAAGTAGCAAGGCACACGGCTCTATACCTGACCAGTGCGTGACAAAAAGTGACAAGGGGAAAACCATCGCGCTCGAAGCTGGCCCAATGTCGGAAGAAATTGCCATTAGCGGTGAAGGTGCAGGTGGGAACGCGAATAGCACTGCCAACTCAAGGGGAAAAAAAGGAAAGTGAGTTGTGTGAGCTGGTGGGGTGCACGGAAAGCATTTATGGAAAAGCAGAATATGTCTTGGAGATTGGTCAAAAGGAGGCTGAGAGTCAAAATCACAACGGGTCACAAAAAACTTCATTCAAAAACTCACGTGACCCACACTTGGAACCTACTGGGCCTAATCCTGATTTGGGCCTTACCATCCACACGGAAGGAGCAGTTTTAAATTGTGAAGGGGAAAAACACCAAGAGCAGGTAGCGGAGACGGGGAGCGATTTTAAGGTGTATGTAAGGGCCAGGGGGTGCAGAAAGAAAGTGGCCCAACCGAGCAGGACAGAATATTTACCTGTAAAAACAAAAGCTACACATCCCCAAAAACAACCCCGACAAGGAATGCAAACAGCAATTAGAGGCAACGAAGGATACACAGCTCCCTCGATTTCAGACTATGATTCAGACTCAATGGATCCTAACTCACAGCCAGAACAAACGAAGACATCACAAAGTAGGGACCAATGTAGCAACAAATTTATCGAAGAAGCAACAGCGCAATGGGAAATGGCAAAAGATTTGGGGATGACATGGGGGTCAAAACAACCAAAAATCATTGAAAAAATTTCTTCAATGGAGATAATAGACAGGAACAACGCAGAGTTACTGGGAAAAAGAATTAGTTCATCATGAATATTCTATCCTATAATGTCAGAGGATTAGGGAGAGGGGTGAAATGGACAGCTATCAGAAGACTGGTCCAGAAACACCATGTTGACTGTTGTGCATTCAGGAGACGAAGAAAGATCATATAGATAGGGCCATGTGCATATCTCTATGGGGGGACAGCGATATGAATTGGGAATCTCAGTCGACGATTAACACAGCTAGTGGACTTCTTTGCGTATGGAACAAACAAACTTTTAAAGGGGAAATGAGGGTTTCCGGTAGGGGATATATCCTATTGGAGGGCACGTGGACTCAAGAGATGCAGAAAATTTTCATTGTGAATGTATATGCACCATGTGATGCAGCCTGTAAGCGCATCTTATGGGATTCCATTAGGCAACTTAAGAGCCTGGCACCCACTGGCCTTTGGTGTATTTTGAGTGACTTTAACAGCATCAGGCACCCATTTGAGAGAGTGAGTATGACTCAGAGGGAGGGGGATCTCAGTAGTACTATAGAGTTCAATGACTGGTTGGCGGTAGGGGTGGAAATGAGTCGAACAGCTTGTCGAGGGCTTTTGGCTCGGCCTATGTAAGGCTCGGCTCGGCTTGGCTTGTTTACTATAAAGGTCAAGCTCAAGCTTTTTAAAAAGTCTTTTTAGATAAAAAGGCCAAACTCAAACTATAAAAAAAGCTTATTAAGCTTGACAAGCCGGCTAATAATAATAATAATAATAATAATAATAAATTTATTTTATCAAATTTTATCTTATCCAGATTTTATTCTATCTAGATTTTATTTTATCCAGATTTTATTCCATCTAGATTTTATTTCGTCTAGATTTTATTTCATCCAATCTTATCTTATCTTGTCCAGATTTTATTTTATTTCGTTTGTGGGCTTAGACTTAAAATAGATTTGTGAGCTTTGGGGCAGAGGACCTATATAATAGCACCAAGGTTTTAGTTTAGGGAGTTTTTTTTTTTGGAGAGGAGAATAATTCTAGGATTTTAGAATTCCAGTTTTTATTACTATTCATGCACACTGTTCACGTAGAATAAAATTCGTTTTCTACAATTTCGTTTCGACTTCAATCTACAATTTTGTTTCTACTGATTAATGGAAGGCTAAGTCTCCAACATTGTTTTCTCTTGAGGATCAAGCACAACTCTCTTTGAGGTTTTGTTATTACTATTGAATACTGATCAGTTTTTCCTCTTCACCAATTACGTTGTATTTGTTGCTATTAATCCATGCATGCTTAGTGCTTGATTAATTATCTTTACGCTTAATTTACGTTCATGCTTAATGATTAGTTTCGTTCATGATTAATCGGTGTATGTGTTGTTTAATCACATAATGACAACCTTATGTTATTTTCGCTTAGTAATTTAATTTAGGGTTGGATTAAGTGGTTGAACTGATTAAGGATAAATTCTCGTAACCTAGGATAAGAAACTTGCTTGTGAATCAAGGGGAAACATGTTTTAATTCTGTTATTTTCTAATTCAAATTTGTTTGCTGTTTAATTTACAAAAACAAACAGCCCCCCAATTCATTACTGTTTTATTACTATCTGTTATGAACATTTGGTTGACCATTGCTCATTGGAAGACGACCTAGGATCACTTCCTAGATACTGCATTTTTAATGTTTATTTGATTCGGGTACGATCTCGATCAATAATATATAAGATACGGCTTGAGTAGACTAAGATGAAATTATTGTAGACATATTTTTTAAAAAAATATTTAATATAATTATATATTCAAAAAATTGGATTAAAAATTGTTAATTTAACTAATAATAATTTTTGTTTGGCTATATTAGTGTAAATCATCTCTAATCCATACATTTTTTAATATTATGCTCTTTTTATTTTCTTTTGATATACTTTGTGCTTTAATGACTTGAATTCAATATGATTTTGTTTATCAATTATTTTTGGATTTTTACATTACTTATACGAAATTTTATAAGTTTATTTTTTTAGTTAGGCTCGTGGGCCAAGCCAGGCTTTTATGTAAGCCGAGCCGAGCCTTAAAAAAAAGCCTATGACAGATAATGAGCCAAGCTCAAGCCTTACGTATTCAACTCAAGCCGAGCTCAAGCCTAGTAAAGCTTGGCTTGGCTTGGCTCATTTCCACCCCTAGTTGGCGGACCTAGCAGTAGAAGAAGTGTCATGCGTAGGAAGATCGTTTACTTGGTTTAGACCAAACGGGACTGCAAAAAGCAAACTTGACAGATTTTTCGTCTCCGATGAATGGATTTCAAAATGGACTGGATCTACGCAGTTTATTTTGAATAGAAATTTTTTGGACCACTGTCCTATTTTGCTTAGGGCTAAATTTGTGGATTGGGGACCCAAACCCTTTAGGGTTATGGACTGCTGGCTGAAAGATATGGCATTCCAGAATCTAGTCAAGGAGACCTGGTCAAATACACAACCAAGGGGGTGGGGGGGGGGGGTAAGCTTTAAAAATCAAATAAACGGGGCCAGAATAGAGAGAGAAATGCATAGAGAGAGAAACACTGGGTGGGGGAGAGATAGGTCTAGAGGAAAGGCATTTCAGAGTGACGGAGTGAATCCCAGGGAGGCAACCCGACGGGTTTATGCCAGAAACAGAGGAAAAGCCCAGCAACACTATGTTGTGACGAACTGGAGAGATAATAAGGATATCACATCCTTTTATTTCACCCGTTTCGGAGATGATGTTACAGAAAGGGAGCTATGGTATCATTTCAAGAAGTGGGGAGACGTCCGGGAGATCTTCATACCAAACCGAAGAAACTACATGGGAAGAAGGTATGGACTTGTCAGATTCAAAGGGATACGAGATACGAGATACACGGCAAGGCAGCTGGATAACATAGTAATTGGCGGGCTGAAGCTATATGTTAATATCCCTAAGTTCGGACGGGAACAGCCAAGGAAGGAGGAAACAGGCAGTAAACCACAGAATTATAAGGAGGAGACTCTAACAGAGATTGATCGCGCCAGACAAACAAACCAGACAAAACCATTTTCCTACCTGGATGCGTTGACACGCACTAACTGGGTACCGAGACATCGAATGGCTCCCAACAGCCAACCCAACAGTCGTGGATCCTCAACATCTTCGGTCCACATTGAAATTGGGCCAGAAGACACCAAATGGTTGAAAGATGCGTGGATAGGACGATTAAAAAACCCAGCAATGTTTGAGAGGGTGGAGGATGAGATATGGTGGCCGACAGGACTAGACTTAAAGCCCAAATACATAGGTGATGACTTAGTTCTACTCTTTGATCTCACTGACGAGGTGGCAGAGCAAGTCATGGATAGTGGAATAGACGGAGGCACTCCGTTATTCTACTCCTTGGAAAGATGGAGCCCGAACATACGAATAGGAAATAGGCTGACCTGGGTTCATGTTTGGGGAATTCCACTTCAAGCTTGGAGTATGAAACATATTCAGAAGATGATGGCGGTTATGGGTGAAATGGTTGACATGGACGATGATGCGGAGGATAAACGACGGCTGGATAGAGCAAGGGTGCTCATTAAGACCCCATGGAGGCCGACAATACAACACACCATTAACGTGCATGTTGTAGAGGAGTGCGGGAGTGTCTATCACGACCGTAATGGGAGGGATCGAAGCATAGGAGGATCGTTGGAGGAAATCAACTCCGATGATATCCACCTGGACTGCAACACGCCAGCCTCGACGGAGAAAGGGAGGTTCGAAGAGGTTCCGCACCGTTGGACGGAGAAGATGTCGGGGACGGTGATAACCGAAAACCAGTGGAGAAACGAATTACCCAATAGTCAAAGAAAATGCTCTTACCCACTGGTTATCGATGCTGACCGGGAGTCGTTTGGTGAAAAAAAGCAGCAACCCGAGGCCGAACAGAAAGATACCCAATTGCGGATAACAACGGTCACCGACAACAGTGACGTTGAAGCCAAACAAGGGCAGGCATTGTGCGAGGACACTCTCATCATGGCAGAAGAGCCTCAGAACTTTCATGAAAATGGAACCAATTTAATCCACAAAGGGGGCTCAGGCAAGGGGACCCCCTAGTGCCCTTGCTGTTCAACATTGTTGTAGAAGGTCTAACCGGGTTGATGAGGGAGGCTGTGGATAAAGAGAGATTCAGCAGTTTTTTAGTAGGGAAAAACAAAGAACCAGTCAGTATTCTGCAATACGCTGACGATATCATTTTCTTTGGGGAGGCCACAATGGAAAACGTGAAGGTTATAAAAATGATCCTCAGATGTTTTGAATTAGCATCAGGCCTCAAGATAAATTTTGCAAAGAGTCGATTCGGGGCAATTGGGAAACCTGAGCAATGGGGGAAGGAGGCTGCTGAGTTTTTAAACTGCAGTTTGTTGTCCACGCCTTTTTCTTATCTTGGAATCCCAATTGGGGCAAATCCAAGCCATAGCGAGTTGTGGGATCATATCATTAGTAAGTGTGAGACAAAACTAGCTAGATGGAAACAAAGATACATATCCTTTGGGGGGAGAGTCACACTTATAAATGCAGTTCTAATAGCACTTCCAATTTACTTCTTTTCATTTTTCAGGGTTCCAAACAAAATAATAGAGAAGTTGGTCAACATTCAACGCCGATTCCTGTGGGGTGGAGGAATGGAGCAAACGAAAATTGCGTGGGTCAATTGGGAAACAATTTGTCTCCCAAAAGCGAAAGGAGGATTAGGCATAAAAGATCTCCGAGCGTTCAACACAGCTTTGCTTGGCAAGTGGAGATGGGAAATGTTTCAGCACAAAGGAGAAATGTGGACCAGAATTCTGATTTCAAAGTATGGAGGATGGAGATCTCTAGATGATGAAAGAAACAGCACCTATCACTCTCACTGGTGGAAAGATCTGAAGAAGATTAATCAGCAGCAGGAGACATCTGTTCTAAAGAAACAGATAAAATGGAGGGTGGGAAGCGGAGATAAGATCAGATTTTGGGAGGACACATGGGCAGCCGAGGATAGACCACTGATGGAAAAATACCATAGCATGAATCAGATATCAAACCAACAGCAACAAATTATCAGCCGCATAGGGAGTCATACCGAAGTAGGGTGGGAATGGAAGTTCAGCTGGAGGAGAACCTTATTTGATAATGAAGTTTTCATGGCTGCAGATTTTCTGGAGGAATCAACACGGCTAACAATACAACAGAATGGAGAAGATTCATGGATATGGAAGGCTGATTCAAGTGGGAAGTATTCAACAACAACGGCATACGAGCTACTGCTGGAAGCAGCAAGGGGGGAAACTAAGGATGAGACTTTTGTGGAATTGTGGAAACTCAAGATTCCTCTCAAAGCAGCAGTGTTTGCATGGAGGCTCTTTAGAGACAGACTAGCAACGAAAGTGAATTTGAGAAGGAGACAGGTGGAGCTTAATGACACACTTTGCCCACTATGCAACACTAAGGAGGAAGACACAGCTCATTTATTCTTCAACTGCAGCCACACCCTCCCCTTATGGTGGGAATCACGGACATGGGTGAATACTGTGGGTGTTTTCCCAAAAAAATCCGAAAGATCACTTCTTACAACACAATAGAGGGATGGCTGATGGAACTAAAGATTCAAGATGGAAATGCTGGTGGGTGGCATTAACATTGACTATCTGGCAACACAGAAATGGGTTGGTTTTCCAAAACCAGTCCTTTAATGGATCTAAAGTCCTGGATGATGCAATCCTATTAATCTGGTCCTGGCTTAAAAACTCGGAGAGATTTTGGATTGCAGTTTAATTACTGGTCAACTCACTTGACAGATGCTTTTGGGTAATTTTGTAATGATGGCAGCTGTAGAGACCTGTATTTATAAATGCAGATCTCCCAAACCACTTGTATTGGGTTCAAATGGTTCCCTATATGTTAGGCTAACATCGGGAACCAGTTGTGCACCCAATCTTATTATGTAATTTGGTACCTCTGGTACTCTTCATTTATATATATAAAATCTTATTTTTGCTGAGCAAAAAAAAACTTTTAGAATGAATAATATTCTCTCATTTGTTTTCCTCTCAACAAAGATTATTTATTTCAAGATATATATTCAAGGCAATGAGCCTTGAAATAAGTGGAATGTAGCAAACTGTGATTATCTTAAAAAACAAAAATACAATTTCTAAAAGAGAATTTTCCAATCCAAGTTTATTGTTTCCAGAGGAATGAGGATAGATTTTTTTTTATCACTAAAGGCACAATAGCCTCTCAAAAAAAAATCCCCTCATTCCAATGAAAAATTATTTATTTTATTCTACTCTACAGTTATTTAAGAAATATGTTTTTTTTTAATCGGCAAAGATAAGTATTATATATAAAAAGAAGTACCAGAGGTACTCATAGTACAAAAGAGATCCATATAAATGGTTCCACAGTCAGACTTAAAATTCTGAGGGGGAACCAAACTATGGATACAAAAGCAAATGATTTAAGAAATATGTTGGCCAACTTGAAACTCAACTAGCAATCTTGGCCCAGTTCCAGTCACTTAGTCTGGGTTGAGATGACAATGTTAGAGATCCTTCACTAGATCTCTTACCCTCCTCAAACAACTAGGTTTTCACCTAAAAGGGCATACGAACACATACTTGGAGATTAAAGGGTCATGTATAGCATACTAACTCTAAAGCATGGTATACATATGAAAAGTTTATTGAGTGACCTGCTTAGTACCATTGATGCAACTTGTAATGTGTAATCCTACCTCCTAACACACATGGCATGTAGAGGATGAAAACAATCCAATAAAGAATGGTACAGTTTGAATCATGTATTTTTATTTAAAAATCTTTCAGAAAAGTTTAGTTATAATTACTAGTAACAGAAAGTGAGCAATTTAGCTTCCATGACCAATATGCTTTCTAAGCCTTTAAACCGGTTTAAAGTACAATGACGAAATAGAGAAAAAGCGTACGATAGGGAATGGGTCAAGAATCAGACGAAAAGCCACTCTCTCTAACCTTCTGTGCCATTCTTCTTTAGAAGAAAGAGTAGCTTGAATCCGCTTCGGAAGGTTCTCCCATGTACACTCTTCCTTAATCGCTTTTTGCAACAACTGTTCCTCAACTGTCACCGGAGCACGCTGCATTTCTCACTCCCCAAACACCACAAAAGTCAACGGCGAAACTGCAAAATTGAAACCTATTATAGAAAATCGTACAAAACAAAACAAAGATCAAACAAGATCCGAAATGAATCGATTGCGTTCACTGCGAAAGCCAAAGAGAATGATCAGAACCTGAATCGTTGGATTCAAGCTAGGGTTTAGGAATTGGAGTTCTCACAGACACTGTTGAGTTCGGTTTTCTTCGAACGAGAGAGAATTCGTTTCGGTGGAAAGTAAGAATAGTCAGTCAGAGATCGTGGTTTCCGCTATGTTATGGTGGTCGGTGCTGCCCGTTTTCATCATTCATTACACATTCCGTTGGGGGTTTTAGCCGACACGTTTTGGACAAAACGTTCAGGTTTTGTGCCAAGTAACGCGGTTTTTTAATATTTAAGGCTAAATTCATTTTATGTCCCGTATGTTTTAAGGATTTTTTTATTTTTGTATAAGTTTTAAAAATCTTACTTATATTGTTTTTCAAAATTATCATTTTGGTCCTATTTTAATTTTATAAATAACGTTATTATTTTATTAATTTTTTATTTTTAAAATAATTAATTTAAAATAACAATAACTAAAATCTATCTCTATTTTTGAAAATTTATTAAATCAGTTTCTCATGATTTCTAACCGCCAAAAATTACATAAATTTAGAAATGCACATATCGTGGTGCAAGACCATCATCATCCAGCTTATCATTAGAACATGTCTCATGCTTTTATTTTATTATTTTGCTAAACATTTGACATGTATGCATCATCATGTGTGCATTTTTTTTTTTACATATCACATGTTTGCATGATGAGTGATTAAATATTATTCTAAGTTTAAAAATAAAAAAAAATTTAATAATTTCTTACTATAATTGTTTAAAATTTTTAATTTTTTTACAATAATTATTTTTTGTATCTAAGTATTTTAAAATTATTTCAGTTAAAATTGACTCTAATGATAAGAAAATTTACTTTATTATTTATTTATCGAATATTATACATGTAAATTATATTTGGAAGATGAATTAACTAAATATAATTATAAAATTTAAGTAAACTCAAGAATTAAAAATTAGTAAATTAATATACATTATCATTTATTAAATATAATTATAAAATTTAAGTAAACTCAAGAATTAAAGATTAGTAAATTAATATATATTATTATTTATGTTAACATTTTCTAATTATTAATTATTTACACATTATGAACTTATTTATATAGTCAAATAAAATTGTTAATTTTTTTACGTCATTGTTGTTAGTTATTGTTAGCTTAATTATCACTGGCACTTCACTCAACATCCTTATTTGTTAAAATCATCCACTAGTCAGAACCCTCTAAAGGTAGTCATTTTCGAGATCTTGAAAATAAGTTTTGTCTGCTTCTATGATCAATGACTGATCCCACAAACTAATGTAATGACTCGCCTCGTCACTACGATATCACAACTCTAAATCGGAAAATTTTCAATTTTTAATTGAAAACTCCATTAATTTGCTTGTGGACAAAGAAAATAAATTTTTCACGATATACATTCATCAAACAATGCACCATTACTTAAATGAATACATATATATATAGTATATAATAAATATATATATATATATAGTAATTCAGTACACATCATTCACACAATAGAAAGTAAATTAGTTCATACATATAATTAAATCTGTTATTTACATCCTCAATTCAAAAAAAAAAGAATTATGGAACCAGCTATAGAGGAGTTGATTAACAAAACACAACTCTTTCCCAAAATAATCTCAACGTCATCACGTCGGCTTGGCGGCTCCAAAAAAGAATCTTACTTCACATACTCTATTGCTGTCATTCTGCTCCCACGAACAAAGGTTCACGATCATCACAGGTACCAATCACACGATACAAAAATTGCGAGGGTGAGTTTATTATAAAAGAAATTAATACAAAAATCAAATAATCATAATTAGTAAGAAAACATTAACAAATACCATAAGCATACACAAACATCCATTAGTCCAACATACACTCAACAAGTAATCTATTGGGAAGATTCGAGGGGTACACATGTGGACCACGAGCCACCACATAAGGAGACCTGACACCACACTCTAACCAAAAACCTTAAGGCTCAGGTTTATGGGTCTTCTCCTCACTTATATGGTGCTCAACCTTTCCACTTCTACCTGACGTGGGACTTCACCTCTCACTTGTAATCCAACACATCTCCCCCTCAAGTGTGAGTCTCTTCCACATCGTAGCCTCCCCCTCGAGCGAAAGTCTTTATCATCCATGAGTATAGTCATGGCCACTTGCGGTACTTGCCCTACCCGCTAGCCATTCTGGCCACCCCGCTCCACCTGCGGGGGCACGCTGTGCCGCTAGCCATTCTGGCCACCTGTGGTACTTGCATACTCGTCTGAGTCGGTCACCAATTTGAACCATCGGCTCTGATACCAATTGTTGGGGAGATTCGAGGGGTACACCAGTGGACTACGAGCCACCACATAAGGAGACCTGACACCATACTCTAACCCAAAACCTTAAGGCTCAGGTTTATGGGTCTTCTCCTCACTTATATGGTGCTCAACCTTTCCACTTCTACCCGATATGGGACTTCACCTCACACTTGTAACCCAACATAATCATCATCCATCCATAATTTCAATCAATCATGTTCAGTATGATGTATGCACCTAACCTCAACTCTCAAATGCAATGTGGTACCATTCATCAAGGAAATAGCCTAAGCGTGTCCACACGACACTCTCACTTAGGAAAATTAGGCAGTAAGTGTCGAGGTCACCTTGTCATGCACAGGCAACTCCCCCCCTACGGTGATCAGCCTGAGTCTCAAGGGAGTTCCAAATCGAGGGACATGCCCCAAGTACAAGTATTCCTCCTCATGAGAAATTACAATTACTTACTGACAAAGTTTATATTATTTCCATGCAATATGAAGTATGAAACATGGGCTCCATTAATGCATTGATCGTGGATAATTAAAGATTCTAAGTCATCCCCCTTTAGAGATGCCTAAAACTCTTTAACCACTCTATTTCTCCCCATCAGGGATATCCAACATAATCATTGCACCCCCATGTACATACACAACATACATCATCACAATGACATTTTCTACATCATCAACATCTCACCTCAATGTTATCATCAACATCAACATTGTCTCGTCTCATTGTCATTCTCAGCATCAACATCATCTCATATCAATTAATATCACCAATAACAATATCATCAGTAAATCATATTCCGCATATACATACATATACAGTTCATGCCTGAGATTCACACTCCCCAGGTCTTTAGACAACACAAGTCTAATAAAAACAATAATGTCATTTATCAATAACAGACATATCGCATCCCATTGGTCAAAACATTATTTTTCTTGAAAACCAGCAGGCAACAGGGACAAGCATACATCCCTATAGTTAGGTTCCCTGACCCCAACTATAGTATCAAAAATGGTAAATTATAATAAACTCCCCTCACCTATCGTGAGCTCTATGTCAGTTTCTCTTTGCATCGCTCAGAGACCTCTCTCATTCACGTTCGTCAGTCCAAACGCAAGGTTCTATATCGCAAATTAAAGGAAATTTAGGATAGATTTCAGAAACAAGGTTAATGACAACATTCGGGGTTAATTACCCTTGTCAAAACATAAAGGGCTAAGGGGATGTTTCAAATTCTACTAAAAGGAGACGTCATTTTGAAATTCCGATCACGTTAATGTGACCGGGGTTCAGTGAAGATCACGAAAATAACATTAATTTTATAAAAAGATAACTTTTACAACGTCTCATTTTCAAGGATTTTTCAAAGGAAGTGTAAAAGCACTTTATTACAGTACCCAAAACACAAGAGACACTAAGATAAACTCAAACTAACTAAGAGAAAGGATTAAAAGTCAAGATTACCTCAGAGAAGCTATGAAAGAAAGGATTGAGGGATTTTTCTCCACCAAATCCTTGAGGTGGATTATGAGGATTCCACTCCGATTAAAATTTCCTCTTGGTGTGGTGGTTCAGTGGCAAGAAACAGTAGCTCGTGATGGCCACCAGTGGTCGTGGGTGGTGCAGAAGAAGCTGTTAGGGTTTGGGTGGGCATTTGAAGAGGAGGATAGTGGAAAAAAACATGTTTTTTCACATTGAAGAACGTATTTATAATTTGCAGATCTCGCTTAGCGAGCTCATCTCACTAAGCGGGAGTCCACTTTTGGAGCTAAGCGCGACAATTCTCCCTCATTGCAATTCCCTCTCGGGTTGGAATTTGTGTTGAGTACGACAATTTGCGTTGAGTGCAATTTCTCTTGCACTAAGCGCAACAATTCCCTCTCAAGTTAGAATTGCGCTTAGCGAGCTTCTTGCACTAAACGAGAGGTCAAACTTTGTTATTTTTAAAATCCCAACTATCAGACTTTGGGGACATGTGTTAGGAACCCAAAGTCAAAATTTGAAAACGATCCAACGATTACTAAATCCAAGATCGCGATTTTACTAAAATAGGTTTAGGTAAAATTTGAAATCTCATAATTTCAACTTAGGTCAATAAAACTCCATATAACTCAACATCAACATCAAGCAAATCACACATGACTAATTCACACCATATCTCAACTCATTCAAGTCAATCATATAATCAAATAACATGATAAATACAATTAAAGATCAATTTATAATTAGTGATATTTCTGGGTGTTACAACTAACACAAGACTTTTCAGCGTGTTTTTCCCATCCTCACATGCTTTCCGAGAAACTTCCCAGAAGGTCGCCCATCTCATAACTACTCCAAGCTAAGCACGCTTAACTATGAAGTTATTAAGTGATGAATTAGTGAAAAATAGATGCATCTCGTTGGTATATGTAGTACCAAATAATTCATTTAAATCATCTTCAACCGTAAAGTCTCACACCTACACAAACTCTAAATCCCTCTCATTCTGGTGTGATTCGATCAAGATCTCAAAAAGGGCTACCTACGGAGGGTTCTGACCAACAAGAATATTGAGTAAAGTGTCATAGTGTCATATCTAGTGAGAAGTAAAAAATTAGAGATGTTATTACACTTCCTATCATCTCATTCAACACACCATCAAGCCAACCTAATTTCCTTCGTGAAACAACAACTGATAATTTTGATCGGGGCTCCTTAAGTGATTTGGGACTCGTGCCTCCTAAGGGCCAATGTCTTATCCTCCATCGATATCTAAGAATTGACAAATTTGAGCCAAAAAGGTAAAATATTGGCAACTAATTAATTGAGCTTCTCTAAATTCAATTGTTTTGGCCAATCATTCACAAAGTTATCAAATTTTTAAATTCGATTACCAACAATATGTTAAAACTCTCCATAAAGAAAAAATAAGGAGAAAACATGAAGTTACATATGAAGAAATGAATTGGTATAACAAATTTTATAAATTAGTAAATAACATAATTTACCCATAATTTTTCTCTATTTTCCTCTTCAAGATTATACCTAACTAGTTAGTGATAGAAAAATGAAGTAAAACAAAACAATGGTATTAAGGTATTGTTAAATAAAAGAAATAAAAAATAAACATAAAAGAAAAAATATGAAATTACCTATAATTTTTTACTATTTTCATCAATGACACGTCTACGCAAGAATGTGATAACAGGTAAAAAAAAAAAACTAAGCAATTGGGTGTTCAAGGGGAGATTGAAGAAAAACAATGAAAGGAAAAAAGAATATATGTTAGCCTTGATTATTCTAATTTATTTAAAATTATATAATATTATTATCTTAATTTAAAATAATCTTAATTACCATGATTAAAAATTATATATGTTTTGATCATAATTAATTTAATTATTTCAAATAAGAATATATATATATATATATATATATATACTTATTATAATTACCTTAATTACTATATTTATATAGTTTTATAAATTAAAACAGACAAAAGAGATTCTCTGAAAACTTATGTGTTGATAATAATTAATTTAATTATTCAAAGTTTCAAATCAGAATATAAAAAATCACATAATTAACTTAATTACTATATATATATATATATATATATATATATAATAGATTAAAAAAATCTCCAAAAAGTTATGTGATGATATTAATAAATTTAATTATTCAGAATTTTGAAACAACATATATACACTAATCATAATTACCTTTTGCATAAAAAATTACAATTACCTTAATTACTATATTTATATAGTTTTTTGAATTAAAAATAGATAAAAGGTTTTCCGTTATCATCAAGGTGCAAAAGTATTTGGTTGGACCCTAAAGCTCAAACATTGGTAGCCAAAAGATCCATCCACCAACCTATCTATATCAAAAAACGAGTATGAGTCTTTTGGACAATGCTTGTTTAGATTAATATAATCAACACACATCTTTCATTTTCCGTTATGCTTTTTGACAAGAACAACATTGGCTATCCAAGTTGTATATCTGATCTCTCGAATGAACTCTACCTTTTGCAATTCCTTTACCTACTTTTCAATCTCCTTTAATCGTTTGGGAGTCATTTCCTCCTTCTTTAGCACGCAGGCTTGAAAGATGGATTAACTGCCAACTTATGACAGAAAACGTTTGGGTTTATACCTGACGTATCTCTCGGCTTCCATGCAAATATGTCGACATTTCCTCTAAGAAAAGAGGATAAGATTTCTCTGGTTCCCTCATCCAGGTTCTCTCTAATGGATGTCACTTATCATAATTACCTTAATTACTATATTCATATTTATTTAAAAAAATTGATAAAAAAAATTCTCTAAAAATTTCTGGCTCAAATGTATAAGAATTCTCCCTAAGTTAGTTTTCGTTACTTTTATTAATATAAAAACAAGATGTACCAAAAGGAATAAACACTAAAACATAAAGGACAAGATAATTAATACTCTATTTTTAATATAGTTAATTAATTAAAAATTATTGCTAGTTTAATTTCTGAAGTATAATGATCCAAATAAGAAAAAGTTGGAGATGTTAAGCAATCAACAACTTTATTTCCCTGCCACTTAGTGAAGGTGTTGTAAAAATAATTTATGGCAAACCGAAAAAATTATTGGTTGAGTCGCGGACAATGTCGCCTTCTTTAAGACGTTTCGTGACACTGTAAAAAATTATGCAAGCAGACTATCAACCACGAAGTCCCCAAGATAAAATAGTCAAGATCACTGTATAAGATTCCCACTGCATTGAGGGAACCTTTCTAGAATTACACCCTCTTGTATGACTTGAAAAGTCACTTTAAAGCCACCTTAAAATATGACTTGAAAAGTCACTCTAATAGCCAACCGAAAATATGACTTGAAAAGTCACTCTAATAGCCAACCGAAAATTTAGTGCGACAGAAAGAAAGAGGGAGAAGTTTGTCGGAAATGCATCGACTGAGATTTGGGAGAGAGAAGGAAAAGTTTAGGAAATGCTTCTCAACTAGGACAAGAAAAAATAAAGAAAGAGGATCTCTATATATAGGGAGTGAAACACTATTCAAGTGTTTACCCTGAGCGATGTGGGACTTGAAGTTTTTTTTTTCCTTTTTTTTTTTCAAACTTTCACCCATTGTCTCCTTTGTTCTAATAATCCCCCACTTGAAATTTGAAAAGAAGATTTTCGAGGATTTCATAAAATTATGCATAAACAAAGGTGTCATACAACTTGAACCTTTGCATAGTGAGTAAGATTCAGATTTTACTAGACTGACTCGAAGTCTTGAACTCTATCTCCGACATCAAACCACACACAACCTTTTCATAGGTGTATTCTATAAAGCTCGTGTGTTAAAGGTCATGCACGTCTATCCCGGTATAGTGAACGCTCTAGAAATTTTTGCCCAAAATTTCATATGAAGCGGCCCCCACTTCCACATTCACATAGGTGAGTCTATCAAGAGTACTCCTGTAGCCTAGGTACTCCACTCAACATAGAGTATAGATCTCATTAAGAATTAAGAATTTTTCATAACTCATCCTCTTGTTACTTCAGGAATCATGCTGCTTTCACTTATAACAGCATGTTCATCTCATATCACTTCATAACTTGTTATTACCTATTGAACCTAGTTCTTGGAATCTCTAGTCATTTAGGTCGGGTTACCATCATGAATGATAATCACAATAAGGGCAATAGTCCCATTCTTTTAGAAGTGTTATGGACTTTCTCTCTAGCTAATCCTTTCGTCAAAGGATCTACTAAATTATCATCAGTGCATACGTGATCCACTCTAACAGCTCCTGTTGAGAGTAATTCTCTAATAGTGTTGTGCTTACGACGTATCTGTTGTTTCATACCATTGTAATAACGGTTCTTAGTTTTTGCAATAGCCGCGGAACTATCGCAATGGATCAACACAACTGGTATCGGTCTTTCCCATAAAGGAATCTCTGCAATTAAGCTTCTCAACCAACTTGCTTCCTCACTAGCAGTTGCTAGTGCTATCATCTCAGATTCCATAGTGGACTGAGTTAAGATAGTTTGTTTCTTTGACTTCCAAGAAACAGCCCCGCCAGCTATGCTAAATATATAGCCGCTGGTTGCTTTAGAATCATTTGAAAGAGTGTTCCAATCTGCATCATTGTATCCTTCAAGTACAGCGGGAAACTTTTTATAATGTAATCCAAGGTGTATGGTTCTTTTAAGGTACCTCATTACCCTTTCAATAGCGTGCCAATGCTCCATACTAGGTCTACTGGTAAACTTGTATAATAATCCCACAACATAGGCTATGTCGGGTCTAGTACAATTAGTAGCATACCTAAGGTTGCCAATGATACTTGCGTACTCAGTTTTGTCGTATACCTTCACCAGTGTTCTTAATCAGTTTTACACTTGGATCATATGGTGTACTAGTAGGTTTACAGTCAAAGTAGTCATATTTCTTTAAGATCTTCTCAATGTAGTGAGATTGATCCAGAGAAATTCCCTCTTTTGATCTGGTAATCTTAATACCAAGGATTACACTTGCTTCTCCGAGGTTTTTCATATCAAAGTTGTTACACAACAATGATTTCACATCGTTCACTACATGAATATTTGAACCAAATATGAGAAGGTCATCGACATATAGACATATGATAGTGCAAATATTATTTACAGATTTGTAGTAAATGCATTTGTCACTTTCATTCACCTTAAACCCATTCGAGACTATTAAGTTATCAAACTTTTCATGCCACTGCTTAGGTGATTGTTTTAGACCATACAAAGATTTATCTAACTTGCAAACTTTATCTTCTTGTCCATGAATCACAAACCCTTTAGGTTGCTCCATATAGATTTCCTCTTCCAATTCACCATTTAAAAAAGCAGTTTTAACATTCATTTGGTGTACCACTAGACTGTGAATAGTAGCAAGAGATATTAGCACCCGAATAGATGTTATTCTAGTGACTGGTGAAAAGGTGTCGAAGAAATCCACATTCTCTCTTTGCCTAAAACCCTTGGCTACAAGGCAAGCCTTGTATTTATCCACAGTACCATCAGGTTTTAGTTTCTTTTTCAAGATCCATTTACAACCAATTGGTTTACAACCAATTGGCAAGTCTACTAAATGTCAGGTCTTCTTAGATTCTAAAGAATCCATCTCATCATTAATGGCTTCTTGCCACAAGTTAGCATCCAAAGAAGACAAAGCTTCTTGGAGGTTTGATGGATCCTCCTCTAATGTATAGGCCATATAATCGGGCCCATAGTCTTTAGCAATTCTTGCTCTGTTACCTCTTTGAGGCTCTATTTTTGGTTCTGGTTCTGCAAGATTTTCACTACTAATAGCAGGAAGGTGACTAGATGAAGTACCCTCATTATTCCTTAATTTTAAAGGAAATTTATTTTCATAAAAATCAGCATCATTTGACTCTATGATCACTTTTGCGTTTAGGTCTTAAAACCTATACGCTTTGTTATTAATAGCATAACCAATGAACACACATTCATAGGCTGTACTTGCGAGTTTAACCCTCTTGGGGTATGGGATCCTTACATAGGCCAGACATCCCTAAGTTCTCAAATAGGACAAATTTGATTGTCTTTTCTTTAGTATTTCATAGGGAGATGTCTTGCTTTGTGATTTGGGGATTCTATTTAGCATATAACAAACAGTTAATAAAATTTTGTCCCACCAAAAAGATGTTGCACTAGAACTCAACATAGTAGCTACAACTAATTATGTAAAAGTTTTGTTCTTTCTTTCAGCTTTACCGTTCATTTCAGGTGAAAATGGAGCAGTCGTCTCATGTATGATTCCATGCAAATTATAAAACTCATTAAACAAACTAGAATCATACTCTATGCCTCTATCACTTTGAAGTTTCTTAATTTTCTTATTGAATTGATTTTCAATTTCTGTTACATATAACTTAAACATGTCAAGCGCTTCAATTTTATTTTTCATAAGATATACATATGTATAATCATAGCAGTCATCAATAAAAGTGATAAAATATCGTTTTCCATTTCTGGTCAACGTTCCATCAAATTCACATATATCAAAATGTATTAAATGCAATGGCTCAGATTCTTTAACTATTGATTTGTGTGATTTCTTAGTTATTTTAGATTGATTGCAAAAAACACATTTTTCAAAGTGATTTGAAGATAGCTTTGGAATAAAACCTAAGTTACTCATGTTAGATATGCAACGACTATTTATATGACAAAGTCTAGAATGCCAGATATTAAAATCACACAACATGTAAGCAGAAGGAGAAACTTTATTAATATCAAGATTCAATTTGAACATGCCATCAGTGGCGTACCCTTTCCCTACAAATACCCCATTCTTGGTCAAAGTAAATAAATTTGCACCTATGGTCTGAGTAAACCCAGCCTTGTTTAAAAGAAAACCAGAAACCAGATTCTTTCTCATCTCTGGAGTATGCATCACATCTTTTAGGATCAAAGTCTTTCTAGAGGTAAACTTCAATTCAACATCTCCAGTTCCAGCAACAATAGTGGTGTGGGAATCACCCAACACTACTTTATTATTTTCAACATTCGTATATGTTTTAAACATAGCATAATCATAGTAGACATGGCGAGAGGCGCTATTGTCTACCCACCATCCATCTGATCCTCCAATCATATTGATCTCAGTTATCACTGTGAAAGCAATGCCTTCCAAGATTATTTTGATGATGCCAAAGAATCAATAGTTAAGCAAGTCCCAAAGAATCAAGAGTCAAAAAGCTTCAAGAATCAAGTTTCAAAGAATCAAGATTCAAGAATAATCAAGTTTCAAGAATCAAGATTCAAGACTCAAGATTCAAGAATCAAGAGAAGACTCAATCAAGATAAGTACTAATTTTTTTTCAAAACATTGAGTAGCACAAGAATTTTTCACAAAATCTTTACCAAAAAGTTTTACTCTCTGGTAATCGATTACCATAAGGTAGTAATCGATTACCAGTAACCAACATTGTTTTCAAAACTAATTTACAAAGCTGTAATCGATTACCATGAGCATGTAATCGATTACCAATGGTTTAAAACGTTAGATTTCAAATTTTAAAAGTCACAACTAGTAATAAAACCTTTTCAAATCATTTTTAACTTGTGTAATCGATTACACAATACTTGTAATCGATTACCAGTGTTTCTAAACGTTTTGATTTTCAAATTTAAACATGAAGAGTCACATCTGTTGATGTGTAATCGATTACACCTTAATGGTAATCGATTACCAGTGACTGATTTCGAAAAATGAATTACCAAAAGTCACAATTCTTAAATTGACTTGTTTCTGAAGAATTTTTCAAAAGTCACAACCTTTAAGTGACTAGTTTTCAAAAGAGTCACAATCTTTTAAAGTGATTAGTTTTAAAAAAATTGCCAAGAGTCACAAACTTTAACTTGAGTCATCAAATGATTATAAATATGTGACCATGGCATGAATTTCAATAACAAGTTTTTACAGAAATTTCTGATTCATTTCTCAACTTCTTTCTAAGAATTTTTGCTCAATACTTTCTTTTCCAAGAAAAGTTCATTGTTCAAAAAACTTGTGCTATTCTTCTTCTTCATTCACTTATCCCTTTGCCAAAAGAATAGAAGGACTAACCGCCTGAATTCTTTTGTGTCTCCCTTCTCTCTTTCCAAGAGAATTCAAAGGACTAACCGCCTGAGATATCTTTTGTTTTCCCTTACAAAGATTCAAAGGACTAATCGCCTGAGAATCCTTTGTCCTAACACATTGGAAGGTACATCCTTTGTGGCACAAGTAGAGGGTACATCTACTTGGGTTGTTGTACTGAGAACAAGAGAGGGTACATCTCTTGTCGATCAGTTCAAGTGGAGGGTACATCCACTTGGTTGTTCAAAGATAACAAAGGAGGGTACATCCCTTGTGGATCTTTGGCTTGTAAAGGATTTTACAAGGTTGAAAGAAATCTCAAGAACCGTTGGTTGTTTAGGGATTGAACGTAGGCACGGATTGTGGCCAAACCAGTATAAATCTTGTGTTTGTCTTCTTCTTCCCTACTCTTTTTACTTTTCCGTTGTGTTCTTTTATTTTCGCTTTACTTTTGTCTAAGTTATTGTTTTTTGTTCTTTACTTCTTCATAACTTAGTAGTAAAGCCTAATTGAATTTAGTAATATTAAGAAGGATAAATTTATAATTAGTCAAGACACATTAATAATTAATTCAACCCCCCCCTTCTTATTTATTCCTAGGCCACTTGATCCAACAATCACAACTATGTATGGCTCTTGAGTCATGTTAGCCTGGGGAGCACCTGTCATTGAAGGATTTATGCATTTACGTGCTATATGTCCTGGTTTGCCACAATTGTAGTAGAGGAATGGTTCACCAAGATTATTCTTGGTAGGTGGATGTTGTCTAGCATGTTGGACCCTTGGGGGGTTCTTGTTGCGGTTGGAGGTATTGTTCACATTGCGGTTCTGATTCTTAAGGTTTTTGCCAGTAGGCTTCAGAACTGCACATGTGTTCTTCCCTTTAGTGTTGTTGTGAGACATAGCCAACACTTCATCGTTTTTATCTTGTCTGTGTGCATCTTCCTCAATGCGCAGATGTGTGATCAGAGACTCCAAAGAGAATTCTTTGGTCTTGTGTCTGAGAAGGTTTTTGAAATCCTTCCAGCCATGAGGCAGCTTGTCTATGATGACAGCAACCTGAAATTGCTTATCCAAAGCCATACCCTCTGATATGATATCATTAGCAATTTTTTGTATCTCATGGGATTGAGACTCTACTGATTTATCATCAGTCATTTGATACTTAAGGTAGCGGCTAACAACATACTTTTTAGTCCCAACTTCCTCGGTATCAAACTTCTTTTTTAGAGCCAGCCAAACTAATTTGGCAGACTTATATGGGCTATAATAATCATAAAGATCATCAGCTAACCCATTCAAAACGAAATTCTTGCATAGGTAGTCATTTTCATTCCAGAGAACTAATTCTATAGTCATTTTATCCTTCACTTCCTTCTCAGCATCTTCAGGTACCACTAGAATATCAATGTTCAAAACACATGCAACTTTTCTCATAGTTAAAGAAAACATCATCTTTTGTTGCCAATGTTTGAAATGATACCCTTCAAACTTAAAAGGTTTGTTGAGGTCATTGTTGTTCGAGCCAGTAATATCTACGGTAGCTATGGCAGAACCAAAACTCGTCTTAAAATTGTTGAAAAAATAATTTATGGCAAACTGAAAAAATTACTGGTTGAGTCGCGGACAATGTCGCTTTCTTTAAGACGTTTCGTGGCACTGCCAAAAATTATGCAAGCAGACTATCAACCACGAAGTCCCCAGGATAAAATAGTGCAGATCACTGTATAAGATTCCCACTGCACAGAGGGAACCTTTCTAGAATTACACCCTCTTGTATGACTTGAAAAGTCACTCTAAAGCCACCTGAAAAAATGACTTGAAAAGTCACTCTAATAGCCAACCGAAAATATGACTTGAAAAGTCACTCTAATAGCCAACCGAAAATTTAGTGCGACAGAAAGAAAGAGGGAGAAGTTTGCCGGAAATGCATCGGCTGAGATTTGGAAGGGAGAAAGAAAAGTTGAGGAAATACTTCTCAATTGGGACAAGGAAAAATGAAGAAAGGAACTCTCTATATATAGGGAGTGAAACACTATTCAAGTGTTTACCCTAAGCGATGTGGGACTTGAAGTTTTTTTTTTCAAACTATCACCCATTGTTTGCTTTGTTCTAACAGAAGGTAATGTTTTGAAGCTATTGATTTGGCCAGATATGCCTACAATCATCCAATAATCCATGGAATAAATCCCCTCCCCCCCACCTAATTATTTATTCTTCCAACATTGAAAAAATTGTAAGTTATCACTTTCAAATTAAGCTCCTAGCAAACCTAGTTCATTTACTTTAATGATTTCCCACCTGAATGCATAGACTTCTACCTCCCTAACTTCCATCTTAGCATCTATAAAGTAAGTTGCAGCCACCATGACTTTGCCTTTATTATCTCGTGTAATCAACCCCAACCCTGTGCCTACATTCCTTTTGATTGAGGCATCAGAATTAACATAATACGACCCACATGATGGTGTTTTCCACCTCATTTCTTTTGTTTCATGCGAGGATGTCCCATGGGCTACAATATTATATTTCCACAAGTTGCTAAGCATTTTGCTAGAATCTGATTGCACTCCATCTTCTTGTTTTGGAACACAATTTGGTTACAAGCATACCAAATAGCCCTTGCCAAAGTAAACAACACCATTTCTTTTGTCTCATTTTCTAGTTGGTACATATATTGGTTCAACCATCCTTGGAAATCTCCAAATCTGGCTACATAAATTATGAATCCAATTGGACATTCGAACCAAATTCTTTGAAGTAGAGGGCAAGTAAGCAAAACGCGCAAAACTATCTCGCCATCTTCACCATATAGCAGCCAACAATGATCAATTTCCTATCCTTTATTTGCTAGATTTTTGCTCACTTGTAGGATATTAGAGCATGCTCTCTAGATCAAGTTTTTGCACTCAACACTCCAAACTATCTTCCAAGTGTTATGGTGTAGGACACAGTGTGATTTGACTCATGCAACGTTGGACAAATTGAACGAGAAAGAGAGAACGTGAAAAAGAATTCAAAGAGAGTTTGAGATATTCATAGTATTGAAATTATGATGTTTCATCCCCCCCCAATGTGATTACAAGATGCATATCTATAGTGTATGCCTGCATAGTGTTACCATCTATGTGGCTTATACAAGTATTTGCGTTAAGTATCCTATTATAAAAGTTATATCTGATGTGCCTAGAGTCGGCTTGCCACTAGGGTATTTCTTATTTTAGTCGACTTCTTGATCCTATAGCTAGCTTGTAATCCTTAGTCGGTCTTCATGTGTCTATGTTTTGTGTCACATATCCATGATGCATAAAGTTAATATTTATCCCAAAACAGAAGTAGGATCATGCGGCAATATGATAACCTGACTTGATGGAATAAATCACGTTGCTAATGTACTTCCAAAATTGTCACCATGAGCTTTAAGGGTATAAATTTAATGTAATAAGCCATGACTGGGGAGAAAATGTTGGAGTTTCATGGTCTATAATTTTTTTTAAAAAAAAAAATCTAAGAGACTCTGAGCGGAAAGTAAATCCCATCCTATGGACCATGCATTACACATGAATCACTAAGGGATCAGAACATACCTTTGTAGCATGCTTTCAAAGAATGGGTTGCTCTTGATCACCAAGCATCAAAAGTACAACCCCTTACCATTGTCCATGTGAGCAACATTCCGTGTGGGATCCGAGTACTAGCCGATTGTAAATGTGTAGGAATTTAGTGTGACACACTTTTCTCTCTCAATAGTGAATAATGAATTTCTTGTAATGTGTTAGTTTCACATCTTTCATATATTTAGGAGAGAGATTTTATCCAAATCTCAATTAAATCTTATTTTTATCATATCTTATTTGATACAAATAATTATTTTATCAAATTTTATTTAATCTCATCAAATCTTATTTGATTTAAATCTATAGATAATTATCTTATAAGATATATATAGATAACTAATTAATCATATCTAATTAACTATCTCATTAGATTGCATCTTATTTAATTAAACATTATTTAATTAAATATATTATTGATTAATTAAACCTTATTTTATTAATTAACTATTAACTAAATTAAATCACATTTAATTTAATCATTTGCTCCAATTGATTACTCTATGTGTGTGACCCTATAGGTTGCTACTAGACTCGTAATAATATTATCATATAATAGTATAGACAATGATTGACATCTAGCAATGCATCGCAGCCACCTAGCCTGTGAGAAAAATCGATGATTTGATTTCAACCTTACTACAACCATTTCCATCGTGTAGCCTTTGTCCATTCATCCAAATGTCTTGATCGATCATGAGCCATAAGAGTGTCATCCTCGTTAAGTTCGATCATCAATTTCTTGATACCCAAGTGGAGGTGTAAACACAAACAAATCTAATATCTCATATTGACCCATTTTTGCGTGGTCGTGCATACAACTCGCCCTTCTCTATTGAGAGGCCCGTAGACATAACTCCTACTTGTAGGAGGGACGAATTGTATCTACATCACTCACATCCCTCAACATGATTCATTGCAAGCTCAAGTACTACCTTTATGATCACCCTGTTATGGACAACATTTGATAGCATTAAAACCTACAACTCCTACATGTAGGAATCATAGTGACTTTAAGTTGAAGGACTACTATCACCTCATGGTTGCCATGAGAAACACTTATGACACTTACATAACTATATGAAACCTTCTCATAGTGAGTCTATCCAATATAAATATTACTCCTAATTTTTATACCTGCATGTCGACTTGATATCTCATATAAATGACCTGTGAGACGTGGTCATCAATCTACTCACACAATAGTCTCATTGCATTATTGTTGCCCTGGTCAACAATAATACTTGACTACAAATGCTTTTAGAATAGTGTTTCATTGTTCAATGAATCTCACAATCAAGTCTCACTCGATTTGCCATTGAATTAATCGCCTATTCTAGGGACGTTATCATGCTATTCAACTAATAACATAATTATTGACAAGCCTCAAAACATTTTTGTTAAGGATTAGATGGAAGGTGAGGAGTCGACGCTCCATCTTAAGGCTGAGTGCACTTGAAGGTGGTGGATACCTGATGTGACCATAGGTACCTCTGCTATACACAGATGTCTGCTGAGTTATGCTTTTTGTGTAGTTTCCACATACAATTTGGTGTTAGAGACAACTACTCTAAGTTTATGAACTTTCCTTTTATATGTAATTGATTTGGATAGCCTAGGCTTCAATACTTTTGTTTTGTATATTCAGCCATCTTCTTTATCATCATATACAGTGTACCTTAAGGTTGTACTCGTAACTTTACTTGGGGAAATAGTTATGCGTGCACACACACACATATTTATATTTTGTAATTTAGATATGTTCCATTTCTTCTATTCCACTTTAAATTGAAGAAGTAAGCTTCTAAGTAAAACTGCATTATGCTTTCCTTTTGAAAATATGAAGTTGTTTTATTTATTACGCAATAAAATTCCGGTTCACTTTTTCCCAAGTTTATATAATTGTGAACTTAAATTCATCAATATTCTTTATAAAATAAAGAAATAAAATAATTAAGGTATAATTACATTTTGAGAAATTAGGGTGTTACATTCTTCGTAGTTAAGGGGTTCCATTGCACATGGTATTGAATGGCATCAAATGGCAAACCGAGTCTAAGGCGAAGCCCCAACTCTAACAACATATATTTGATTTCATGGTGTGAAAACTGCCAATTGGATGTCGTCTTGCAAGCTTTGACAACTTTCCTGCATGATGCCCCACACGACTCTTTTCAATTTGTACTTTTTGCATTCCACTGCATATTTGCATCCACTTGCACATCTCTCAAGTGCACTAATCTTACTAGAATGAAGTCTTAGTCAGATCGATAGTTGTGCTCGAGTCCCTGTGAACTATCACACAATTGTTGATTGTTGGACGATGTACAATAGTGATAGGGTGGATGATAGTGTTGGTTGTTTAGTCTAGTACTCTTGTCTTTTGAATAGGTCGTCCAATCTTCTATAATGTTGTGGAGCGTCCAGTTACATAGAAGGGAGTGTCCAGCTCGATGGTTCATTGGCATAAGTTTTGTTATGATTGTTTTTTGTTGTAACTATTTTCGTTTAGACAATTATGTGTAACCTTATTTGTAAGGAGCTCTATATTCTAGATTTAAAGAGTTGGAGAGAGATTTGAACCATTTAATTGTAAATTATGTTATTCATAATAAACTTAACAATTTTGCGTAATATCTCTCTTCTCCCTATCTGAATATTATTTTTTGAATCTTCCCAACAACAATAATGCACGTCTTTCAAGACATGCAATGCCCATTAAAACAAAGTTTTAGCACACCAAGGCTCGTGCTCGAGTCCCTATAACTACCACACAATAACATCTAACACACAGGGTAATCACTCACTACGGTTGTAAACCACTCGTATCACACAATAATCGCATGCATTTTCAGTGCCTACGATCACACCTACAAATCTCCAAATAAAATAGCACACATAACAATAATAGTTGCCCAAAATTCACACTTCTCGGATCTTGAAAACAACTCAAAACTGAACATGTACATATATATCAATAATTAATTTCATCAATCCAACACTTGCACAACAATAAGTAATTAATCTCAAAGCATGCACAACACCCCAAAACCCTAAGTCCTTGAAAACAAGCAAAATCATGGCACAATTAAATTTAGCTAAAGATTTTATACACAATTTTTTTTACATACAATAGAAGATATTTTTCTCAATTTTCTAGCAAGATATCCCAAATGATTAGAAAAAATCTACATAAAATCTTAAAATTCCACAAGGCTACAAGACAAAGTTGTTTATAGTTTTCACACAGTTCAAAGATGTATAATTTTCTCCCTCTTCCCAAACCAAACTGAATGGTACTTTTTCTTGATTGAAGCTAACAAAAAGATATTTTCGACAAGTTAAAACTTTTTCAAAATTCATTCTCTTCCATTCCTAATAAAATTTCATTCGAGATCTTTTTCTTGACTTCCAAAAACAATCTTCCAACAACTACTCTATGTTGCTTTACCTTTTAAACTTTGAAGGTAGCCTTGATGCAATCCTACCCCCCAAGGGTATTGGATATAAGACTCCAAGAAGATTTGGCCAGAGATGCAGGAGAAGGTCCTAGGGTTCTCATGAGCCTTAAGGTAGATTTTACATCCATGGGCTAAGTATGAGCCCACTTATCTTTGTATATATTAGATTAAGATTTCATTATTTTAGGGCCTTGTATTTAGGGCTCCATAGTGTAGGGAGGGTACCCTAGTAATGTAGGATTTTTCAGCCCTTGTATTTTAGGGCACTTAGACTAGTTTTTGTATTAGGAGTAATTTTGTAATTTCACATGCATTAAGTGCACTATTTGATGTGTGTGTTGAGAGAGAAATTTAATTGAATTAGGAGAAGCTCAATCCAATTAAATTTTGGACCATCTTAAGGGGGAGGTGAGCATTTGCTTGTTACATTCTATTGTCACATCCTATAGTCACACTTTGTGCATATCCTTCATGCTTTACATATCTCATGACATCTAAGCACACTTAGTGAAGAATCTTGGACTTGATCTTGGATTAGTGGGCTGAACCATAGCTGAAATTCACTAATCATAATTAGTGAAATTTTGGCTCCAAATTTGGCTCCACAAATTCAAATTCAAGTGAAATTTAAATTGTAATTCAAATTTCCTTCCAATTTTGTGTGACTCTTAAGCTATAAATAGAGGCCTTGTGTGTGTATGTTTTTAACTTTGATTATTTGAGAAATTACACTTCACAGTTCAGATCTCATTTGAGGCATAAATTTCGTGCCCCTTTCTCTCTCCACTCATCTTCTCCTACCTTCAAGCTTTTATCCATGACTTCCTATGGTGGTGAGCTTGTTCTTGACTCATCTTCTCCTTGAAGTTGTAACGACCCGCCTCGTCACTACGGTATCCACACTCTAATATTCGATAATTTCTATTTTTATAAAAAGAACTCCCTTAATTTTTTTGCTTATGAAAATAGAAGTGATTTTGTCACAACATAAATTCATCCAACAACACGCCATTACTTAAGTGAATATGCATAATTACATAGAAACAATGATTTGGTACATGTCATACACATAACGAAAATTAAATTTGTTCATATATATAATTAAAATCCCAGTTTTACATCTTTAACTCAACAAAATAAAACTTAAAAACCAACTACGAAGGAGTTGATTACAAAACACAACTCTATCCCAAAATAACGCCAACGTCATCACGGCGGCTCGGCGGCTCTTCACCAGAATCTTACTCCCTGCACCCTACGACTATCATTCTGCTCCCATGAACAAGGTTCGTGATCATCACAGGTATCAACCACGCGATACAAAATTGCAAGGGTGAGTTCATTATAAAAAGAACCAATACAAATTCCAAATAACCATAATTAGCAAGGAACATAGGCAAACATGATGAGCATACACAACAATCATTATTCAACACTCATATCCAACAAATATTCATCATCCACATTCAACAATTACTCATCATCCATCCATGGACCCAATCAAGACTTCACAGAATGATGCATGCACCTGACTCAACACTCAGATGCAATGTGGTACGTACCAACAACAACCAAATCTCAGGAAATAGCCTAAGCGTGTCCACATGACACTCTCACTTAGGGAATTGTGCTGAGTTTGTCGAGACCACCCGGTTGTGCACGTAACAGCCCCCCTCCCATAGGTGATCAGCCTGGGAGCCCAAAGGTGTTTCCTACCAGGTGACAGACCCCTAGTACAAAGTACACTTGGCCACAGTTACTTTATTTCCTGTGTCGTATGAGCTATGATCACGGCCAAAAGTAAATGCCAAAGACCATGGACCAATTAAAGCGCCTAAGCATCCCCTAAAAAATGCTTAGATTCTCTAACCATGCTAGTTACCCACGTCTGGGCCATCCGACAAGGTCAGTGCACTCTACCCCCCATGACATACACTCCATACGACATATGATCGTGGCCAAAAGCTAGTGCCAAAGACCCTGGAAGGTCAGTGCACAGTGCCCCCCACGATCATACACAACATCCAACGTATGAACGTGGCCAAAAGCTAGTGCCAAAGACCCTGGAAGGTCAGTGCACAGTGCCCCCCACGATCATACACAACATCTAATGTATGAACGTGGCCAAAAGCTAGTGCCAAAGACCCTGAAAGGTCAGTACACAGTGCCCCCCACGAACATACACAACATGCACATGCCAATGCGTTTCCAACATCAATCAACATTCCATTTCCATGTCATTCACAACATAAATATCATCTCATCTCAATGACGTTATCAACAACAACAACAACCTCATTTCATATTCACATATTCATCAATAATAACAATTCATGTTGACATGGTCTTTATTAACAACGTCATCTCAAATCAATATCATCATAATTACCATTATCATCACATATCAATTAAAATCCTCAATAGCAACATCAACAACAATTCAAACAAACACAACAATATCATTTCCACACGCACGGTCTTCAAACAACACATTTCAAACAACCAAAACTATATCATTCATCACAATACATACATATATATATATATATATATATATATATATATATATATATATATATATATATATATATATATCGCATCCCATTAGTTAAAACGTAATTTTCTTTGAAGAAAAATCAGCATGCAACAGGGACAGGCAGATATCCTCATAGCTAGGTTCCCTGACCCTAACTATGGTGTTAAAACTGTAAATTTTATAATAAACTCCTCTCACCTATCGTGAGCTACCCCGTGGATTCCTCGTCGCGTCACTTGAAGATTCCTTTTCATCCTTGCTCTTCGATTCCACGCAAGCCTCTACTATGCCAAAACGAAGGAGACTTAGTATGGATTTCAGAAAACAAAGCTAGTAACAGTGCTCTGGGTCAAACACCCACATCACTACATGAAAGAGCTGAGAGCATTTCGGGTTTTACAAAGGAACATCATTTGGAAATTCTGACCATGCCAATGTGACCGAGGTTCAATGTAGGTTACGAAAATAACATGCATTTCATGAAAGGATAACGTTTACAAAGTCTCTTTCTCTAAGGTTTTTCAAAGGAAGCATAAGACATGCAATGGCGGTTCCAAAGTCAGAAAAGATGCAAAGACAAGCTGAAACTAACAAGAAACAAGTGTAGAACCATGGTTACCTCGAAAGAAAACGAAAGGTCAGATTAGGGTTTCGTTCTCTACCGAAACCGCAAGCCAAGTTGGAAGATTCCACTTCGGTTGAAGGGTTCCTCTCGGTGTGGAGAACAACGATGGTTTGTGGTGGCTAATGGTGGCTGTGGGTGATGGAGAAAGTGCTTGGAACTTTAGAAATGACTTTGGAAGAAAGAAAGAAGAAGAAATGACATTTTTCCTAAGCTACACGAAAGCAAAAGCTGAAGTGCTTAAATAAGAAATGCTCTCAGAATCGGAAGCTTCTAGCACACTCCAGACATATTCTCAAAGATCCCAACGGTCAGATCGTGGACAAGTATCTTGTGAAGCTGAAGACCAAATTTCGAGATGATCCAACGGTTAACGAAGGCTGGGAAGCGTTTTTACCGAGACAGCTCCATGTAGCTTTCTCTAGAAGCTTCATTAAGAGGCTTCCTCCAGAAGCTTCCTCGTGGCTTCTTTGAGAAGCTTTCTCAAGAGGCTTCTTTGAGAAGTTAGATCCTTATCTATCCACACCCCTCCATTAACTAAATTAACCTCCTTAAAAATAATTACGGATGAAAATAATGCAACAAATAATCAAACATCAAACATAATTACTAATAATATATAGATATATATATCAGGGTGTTACAGAAGTAGCATCTCCAATCACCTTTCCTCCTTCTCCATTCTACTGCCATTGATCTTCAAGAAACAAAGAACTCCATTGATGAAGAAAATCCAAGGCCTACAAGCTCCACATAGAGCTACATCAAACCTTTATAATTTTTCTAATATACATGGTTAAAAAGGATTTTTCTCTCTAGTTTAAGGAACTATAAAAACATTTTCTAGATGATCACCACAAAAGTAAAAATTAAGAAAAATCACATACTGCTAGAGTAAAAATGCACAATAGAAAAGTTGGTGCATTTTGCATGTCATGAATGATCCTCAATTTGATTTCATCTCGCAAAGGTGCCAACATATAAGTTGTTGAATTTTGTGTCTAGTTTAATTCAAGACCAATTTTACAAAAAAAAATCAACAGGTAGATTTTGAGAAAAAATCAAAACATTGAACCCAAAAATCCAGCAAGCCTCGCCATCATTGTGGCTAACGATTTTACACTCAAAACTTTTGTAAAAATCTTGAAAAAATTTGGGCAAAGTCTCCTTTGTATTTGAAGCTCTCCTAAAGTAAATACAAAGAAAAAAATGAAGAAAAATGGCACATGCATCATGCACAACCAGCAACATAGTAGCCATAATTTTCAAAAAACCATATTCTTACCCAACCAATTTACATGCAAAGAGAAAAGAAAAACAATGGAAGCACCATAAACCATTCCAAAGGCTAAACCTTCAAGGTCAAACATGGTTATGAGTCCACACAAAGACCTGCCCCCTTCTCTTACCTAGGGTGTGCTACACGAAATGAAGAGAGGAAGAGGTGAGGATGACAAGTTGATCCCCGAGCTCTAGCAACCTTGCACCAATCATGGAGGAGAGGATTTTTGCTTTCTCTTAGTGTGGGTGGTGGTGAGTGTTAGAGAGAGAGAGAGAGAGAGAGAAGTGAAGTTGTGGGCAAGTCAGAGAGGGAAATTGAAACTGTGATTGTGACTAGGGAGAGTGAGTGGAGTCCATATATCCTCATGAGGTGTCACCAAGAAAGGGTTCAATTATGTAGTGTGATTTTATACCATGTAATTATACCGTGATGCAATTAAGTTTTTATAAAGCTTAACCATAAAAATATAATCTATATTATTGAATTATAATTTTATGTGTAAACATTTATTTATAGGTAAAATTTCTCGAGTACTAACGAAGAGACTTAGAACTCAAGTAATTTAAATCAACGACAAACAAAACAATTAATTTCAAACACTATAATAAATATCTAATTAAAATACTACAAATAATTCAATCATAGACAAATTTAATTACAAACAACAATTAAAGAAATTAATCACAAAAAATATATGTATATTGTAAATTCTTGAACTTAACCCTAATTAAGAAATTTTAATTTCCTCTATTTTCCATTCTTTTCTTTAATTACTTGATTAATTACTAGTCACATGCAATTACTCAAGACACATTTTTCTCATTAAAAACAATTAAAGTTCAAATAAATCCTAATCAAATTGCTTATGTGTTTACTTACCGGGTCAAAATTTAAGGGTGTTACAGTGGCTTGGTAGTAAAAGAATATGTTGGTCGTTTAAAGCTTGGGATAAACTTTGTTGTAAGAGTCATAAATGACTATGAAGAGTACTTGTAACTTTGTTAAGAGTTAGTGAAACTTAATGGATTGTCAAGAATTAGATGTAGTCTCAATGGTAGAGATAAACTAGTATAAAACCTTTTGTGTTGACCTATCTATCTTATCTGCTTGAACTAACCAAGCGTTTAAATCTAAATTTGTTTTAGAAAAGTGTTTTACAAAATCTTTTAGTTATCATCTAACTATGAGTATTTTCTCTCTCTTTACATTGTATCAGATGATAACGTTCTTTGTAAAAAAGGTTTACAAAAATTCTTTAAATCACAATTCAACCCCACTTATTGTGATATTTAACTTTATCACTTAGCCTAACCGTGCACCTTGAGCCTATAACATCTTTAGCTTGGCCTCGCGCCTAGAGCATCTTCATCTCAGCTTCATGCCTTGTGTGTCTTTAGCTCTGTCCTGCATCTGAAGCATCTTGAGCTTGGCTAGGTGCCTTTATAAGTTGACTAGTATCTTCATTAGCTATCTCAAGCGCAAAGCTTAGTGGACATGTGTACCACTTGGACTTTGCAAAACCCATGTAAAGAACGATTAGTCTAGTAGTAGATTACAACATTAATCTAGGAGGCAACTAATATACTTAATCTCTTTCAGCAAGTTTCAGAGCTTAAGGGACATTTGTACTACTCGAACTTGGAACACCACCAATAGGGCGACCGATCAAGTATATCTCTTCCCAAGTAGATAAAAGACTTAATAAAACAGGAAAATGAGAAAGTCTATCTTTACCACCTAAAAGATTAAGATGAAAAAAGATCATATAAGTTTAGGTAAGAAGAGATAGATAAATTTTCTATCTTTATCTATTGGATCTTCTTTATATTTGATGACATTTATATTAGGAAACTAAGCCCATGGACCTAGAGAAAAACTCTATAAAAACAACCTCAATGATATTTGTAACATCCTTGATTTTCAACTTCTCGGTGCTTCTCATACTATGACACTTCACGCGAAGACACTTCACTCAACATCCTTGATAGTCAGAATACTCCACCGGTCAGAACCCTCTATAGGTAACCCTTTTCAAGACCTTGGAAATCAGCTCTGCCTGCTTCTAGGATCAATGATTGACCCAACAAACTAACACAAGATTTTTCAGCGTGTTTTGTCCTCACTCACACGTTTTTTAGGAAACTTTCCAGAAGGTCACTCGTCCCATAACTGCTCCAAGTTAAACACACTTAACTATGAAAATCTTAAGTGATGGACTACTGAAAAGTAGATGCATCTCGTTGGTATAGATAGTACCAATTAATTCCTTTAAACTATCCTTAACTACACAGTCTCATACCTGCACAACCTTTAAATCCTTCTTATTTTGGTGTGGTTTGATTAAGTGTTACAATATTAGATAACCAATTTCACTCGAACTCATTTTAGATATCTTTCTTCTATCTTTATGCCTCTAACTTAGTCTCATAAAGGAGACATAAGAAAAGCACTGACAAGAGAAAATTCGACCAAATTTGATAGGAATAGAAATCATTGAAATTTTATAAGAACTAAATTTTTTATTGTGACTAAAAAAATGAGTATCTTATATAAAATAAAAATATATTTAAACCTAAGAATATATATTTGCATTATTATATTTTAAATTAAACACGAGCACAATATCTATTGTCTTACTAAGATGACCGGTTGGTTTTATTAGTTTAAAAACTCTTAATCTTACCAATTTAAAAACTAATTTTTTATTTGTTTAATCAAAACTTTTTTTTAGTGGTATATGACGTCCTTTATTCTAACAAAAATAAATATAACAAAATGATAGATCAAAAAGATGATTTTTTTTAAAATTCATAAAACATTGAAGAATACCTTTTAAAAGCTCTCGTTTAATTAATTATTCTAAGAAATAATTTATAATAAATATAGTTGTTGAACTTTTAATTATTATATAATTCTTTAACCTTTTTTAATAATTTTAAGCTACTAAAATATTTTAAGATTATGTTATCTATTTTTTTTACCTTTTAACTTTTTTTAAATAATCTATAGTATTTTTTCAAGGATAAATAATTAAATTCATTTTCCGATGTTGACAAATTAATTCTAAAAAAAGTAAAAAATTTAAATTAAATTATTACTAATTTATCTTATTTTTAACGTATTTAATTTATCAATATATCACACATTCCCAAATGAATTTGACTATTACCATTCTTTTAATAAAAACTTTCAATTACATAAAATTAAAATAAATGGACAACATAAACCTGTACGACATAAGAATTCCATCTTGTCCTTCAAAGAAAAAAGAAGGCAAAAGATTCTTTGGGTGACCTTTAACAATATCCAATATCCATTTATTTAGGAATGAACATAAGGGTGTTGGTTGTTTTCCAATTTTGGAACGATGAATTCCCTTAATTTTGTTTCAGCGGCGATCGTGTCTGTTCATTATTCCGAGCCCAGTCCCAAACTCGTTTCCATCTCCAGAGCCAGAGACAAACCTTATACTCTCGTGATCCGTTCCTCTGGCCACCTTTCTAATAAGCTAAAAGTTTCAGCCCTCAAAAGCAACGAAACAAAGCCAAAGCAGTTCTCACTGTGTCAAAACGGATGGCTCCCCGCTTTCCCCCACGTTCTTGTTGCTTCAATGTCTAATTTTATATTTGGGTATCACATTGGGTCAGTCAGTTTCCCTATCTTTGTATTCTCTTAAATCAATAATAAGGTTTTTGATTTTCTAGCCTCTTGTGGATTGCAGAGTCATGAATGGTCCTATTGTTTCCATTGCTCGGGAGCTTGGTTTTGAGGGAAACTCATTCATTGAGGGACTCGTGGTCAGTATATTTATCGCTGGTGCATTTATTGGGAGCATAAGCTCCGCTTCATTGCTAGATAGACTTGGTTCTCGCCTCACATTTCAGATTAATAGCATACCCTTAATCCTTGGGGCAATAATAAGGTACTGTACATTTCTTGTGCTTTCATGTACAAATGATTATGATTATAACATGATTGGCTTTTCCAATTTTTTGATCATCAATACATATTGCCTACAGATTGCAATCACTTTCATTTGAGATTGTAGTTGCTTGGCTGGTAGTCATATTGTTAACATACTTCTTTATAATTTGTGACAGTGCACAAGCTCACTCCTTGAATGAGATAATTGGGGGAAGATTTCTTGTTGGCCTTGGTATAGGTGTAAATACTGTTCTTGTTCCAATATATATATCCGAGGTACATGTTGATATCGACTTTAGTTTTGTATATAATCATTTTCTCGTTCTCCAACTGTACTAAGTTGACTTATCTGATCTCTACAGTCTACACTGTAGTCTCTACACCACAATAGTATATGTATCTTTTTGCCTTCTGTAACTCAGTAGCAACGTTAGCTTCTATTAGGTAGTTGTAAACTGACTACAGTCAGTAACTAGAGTGTGACAGCTGTAATCAACTAACTCTGGTTAGTTGACTGTTAGGATCAACTAAATAAATTGCATTGTAATCCTTTCTCTGTGGGTTGAAATTCCTCACAACAGATTCAATAATATCTTCCTCTTATCTTTCTCTCTGAGTTCCTTTATACACCATATACCAAATCCATGTAACTTTTCCATAAGTGATGTTTAATTATCGGTTATAATGAAAATAAAACAGGCCAAGTTCTAACTGTTGATTTTTCTACAATAATTAATTATACTAAACAGTCCCCCTTCCATGAAGAAAGTATATTTATATTTCTAATGAAAATAGTTTGTACTTAACTATTTTTTGTTTTTGATATGTGGAGGAAAGACATTTTTAAACAGCAAAAACAGGTCCTTCTCACTCATGTTTCTTTGCTATCATGTGGTGTAGGTAGCTCCAACAAAATATAGGGGCGCCCTAGGTTCCTTATGTCAAATTGGCACTTGCCTTGGCATTATTACTTCACTATTTCTTGGAATACCTTCTGAGAATGATCCACATTGGTGAGTTTCTTTCTATTTTTTTTCCTTGTACATTCATGACATTGGTATTTAAATCACAAATTTTCATTTGGACTTTCATGTTAGATCTATATAGTCAATAGTGGCTGTTGTGGCAGTGGCCGCGATTGCGGCGTGGCCCCCCAGCGCGATGGTGAGGTCTGTTGTAGAACGTTTCAATGTTGCGGTTGTTGTGGCCGCAATTGCGTTTCCGAGGCGTTTGGGTGCTACTGCCATGCTGGCAGACACTCTGCGACTTCCTTTGTGCTGGCACTGATCTCTCTCTTCCATTTGAGTGTCGTGACGTTTCACTTTTACAGTGATGGCCTGAGCTAACAGAGAACGTGGTTAGATTTAGGGTTTTAACCTTTTAGGTGTTCTTTTCTAATCTATTGGCCCTCAAGTCCACCGTCTGTCTGCTATATATTTTTATAAGCGTCACTTTTTAATTTGTTACCTGAACTGCTATGCTGTGAAAAAAAATCTGTGAACTGTTAATATAATAAACTAAATAATTATAATACTATTAAAAAAATATAAAAATAATATTTAAAACTTAACATATAATTTAATAAAGTGAAGCATAATATATGATAAATAAATTTCAAATTATAGTAATAAAAAATATAATCAACTAACTAATAGTAATATAAACTAAATTAAACATAATATATAATATGGCAAGATTAATAATGAAAATATTATAAATCATATAATAATAAGACATAGCTTTATCTTGGGTTAATCTAGCTCTATGGTGGGAGTCTTTATCTTGGGTTAATCTAGCAATAGCTTTGCCACAAAACCCTAGGGAACATTACATGCAACATGCAATTGGGATACCTGACGGAAAGAAGCTCACAAGATGGAAATGCTGGTGGATCGCTCTGACATGGTCAATTTTGAATCACAAAAATAAAATAGTATTCCAAAATCAGACCTTTGATGGAAGGAAAATGATGGATGATGCAGTTCTCTTACTCTGGACGTGGGTCAAATCCATGGAGAAGGACTTTGCCATACAGTTTAACTAATGGTCCTCTAACCTAAAGGAAACATTCAGTAATTAGGAGGGGATGGGTTTTCTGTAATTCTGTAATAGAATGCGCATTAGCTTGGTTCTGCGTATATACTCGAACCAACTACATAATTACATCTACATATGTATTTCTAGTACCATTGGTACTATTCATATTAATAACATATCTATTTTTGTTGAGCAAATATATATATATATATATATATATTATATATATATATATATATTTTTTTTTTTTTGCTCAGCAAAAATAATATATATATTGAATAGAGTACCAGAGGTACTAATAGTACAAAAGACCATTCGAGTGGTTCCACAGCCAGACATTAATATTCTGAAAGGGAACCATTCTATGGATACTGATTTCGTATAAGATTTACATAAAGTAGATTCCTAACTATTTAATCCTCTGCTGCTTCATAAAGCTTTTTGTAAAGCTGCTTGCCCATTGATTAAAATGGACTGTAAAGTCTTTCTCGAAACTCTTAAGCCAAGACCAAAGTAGAAACATTGCGTCTTCAAATAATGAGTTAGTGTTGAAGGTTGCATTAGAGTTGTTTTGGAGCCTTCGGAGTAACAGATCAATGGAAGCAACATGCGGCTAATTATTTACATTGTAGTTTGCTGGCTTTTCCTTTCGTTTATCTTGGTATACCCATAGGGGCCAACCCGAGGAGGGGTCAGATGTGGGATTCGGTTATCCAAAAATGTGAGAGACAATTATCAAAATGGAAGCAAAGACATATCTCGTTTGGGGGGAGAGTGACATTAATACAATCAGTCCGAACATCAATTCCTATTTATTTCTTTTCTTTTTTCAGGGTGCTGCAATTGGTGGTGGATAAGCTAGTGAAAATACAGAGGAGATTCCTATGGGGAGGTGGTTCTGACCAAAGCAAGATCTCATGGATTAGGTGGGACACGGTGTACTTACCAAAAGAAAGGGGAGGGCTTGGCATCAAGGATATTAATTCTTTTAATCTCGCTCTACTAGGCAAATGGAAGTGGCATCTTCTACGGAACCAAGGGGAACTTTGGGCTAAAGTAGTGGAATCTAAATATGGCGGATGGAGGGGTTTGGAGGAAGTAGGAAGGGCAGCCAATGAGTCAGCATGGTGGAAGGATCTAAAAAAGGTTGCAATTCAATCTTACCAGGGAAGGGCTCTTCAAGATGGATTTAGATGGAAGGTGGGAGTTGGTGACAAAATCAAATTCTGGGAGGATAGGTGGTTAGGTCAGGAGGAATCATTAGCTGAAAAATATCCGCGACTTTACCTCATATCATCACAGCAACAGCAGACTATCCAACAATTGGGATCTCACAAGGATAATAGATGGGAATGACACTTTATTTGGAGAAGACCACTGTTCGATTCTGAAATCGAATCAGCAATCAGCTTCCTTAATGAGGTAGATGGCAAGACCATACAGCAACAAGGAGGGAACGAATGGGAATGGATAGGACATCCATCAGGCACATATTCTACTCATAGTGCCTACCAGCTGTTATGGGAAGGGGGAGCAGCTGCAAGTAATGATGAATGTTTTATGGAGTTGTGGAAATTGAAGATACCTACAAAGAAAAATCTGCAGAGGAGACAAGTGCAAATCATGGATTTGTCTTGCCCATTTTGTGGATGTGTGAAGGAGGAGGCAGCCCATTTATTCCTTCATTGCGCGAAGATACAGCCTATATGGTGGGAGACTATGTCTTGGATGAATATTAAAAGTGTGTTTCCATCAAACTCGAGACAACATCTCATTCAACACTCATATGTTCAGGTGGATGGCATAAGGGTCAAGAGATGGCAATGTTGGTGGATGGTTGTAGTTTGGTCCATTTGGCAGATGCGAAACACAGTTATCTTCTCAAATGCAGTGAAGTACCCTAGGCTGTATTCAATTTCAATGCAGCAGCACCAGCTCATTAGATCCATGGGAATATTTCGAGATAGGGAGTGGGAGTGGAACTTTGCGTGGAGAAGAGCCTTGTTTGACAGTGAAATTACCTCAGCAGCTAATTTTCTCAAAGATGTTGCAGAATTTAAAATCCAACAACAGATTTCAGATAGTTGGGAATGGTCTGCAGATTCAGAGGGTCATTACTCAACTCGTAGTGCCTATGACTTGATTGGAGAGGGTGCAGGAGATAGAAGGCATGAGGAATGTTTTGAGAAGCTTTGGAGGATGAAGGTTCCAGCTAGGTTTCTGGTGTTTGGGTGGAGACTTTTAAGGGATAGGCTGCCGACAAGGAAAAACCTGCAGAGAAGACAGATTCATCTAACAGATTCTCTCTGTCCTCTATGCAGAATCCATCAAGAGGATGCATCCCATCTCTTCTTCCACTGTAGCAAAGTTCAACCCATATGGTGGGAATCCATGTCATGGCTGCAACTTAAGGGCGCTTCACCTTTAAACCCAAAGCAGCACTTCCTCCATCATTTGGGTCTTCAACCAGCTGGTGTGAGAAATAGTAGATGGCAATGTTGGTGGATAGCTTTGACGTCGTCCATATGGAAATTTAGAAATAGCATTATCTTCTCTAATGTGACTTTTGATGCTAACAAATTGTTCGAAGAGGCCATATTCCTTCTTTGGTCTTGGCTTAGGGGCTTTGAGAAGGATTTTTCAGTGCATTTCAATCAATGGTCATCTAACTTACCACAGAGTTTTATGTATTAGCAGGGGACTGCATAGTGTTCACATTGACACATGTAAAATCATTTGCTTTTGTATCCATAGTTTGGTTCCCCCTCAGAATTTTAAGTCTGACTGTGGAACCATTTATATGGATCTCTTTTGTACTATGAGTACCTCTGGTACTTCTTTTTATATATAATACTTATCTTTGCCGATTAAAAAAAAAAATCTTCTCAAATGCAATTTTCAATGGCAACAAGTTGTTCGAGGATGCTGTATTCTTAATGTGGACTTGGCTAAGAAGCATGGAGAAAGATTTTACCATTCACTTTAATCAATGGTCAAGTCAAATTCGACAAGGATTTTTGTATTAGTAGGGGGTAGCTTTTCTTGAATTTCTAGCAGTTGTTCTACTTATGTAGCCATATTTTGGTTCCTAATCAAACTGTAGCAGTTTCACTAAGGAACCATGTGTATGGTACTCTACTTATGTACATAGTACCTCTGGTACTTGTATCTATTCAGATTTATATATATATATAACTATTTTTGCTGATAAAAAAAAAGTTAAGGCTAACCACCAGTATTGCCATCTGTTTGTCCTTAGTCCATTGAGTTGAACACCAAAATGTTGAAGAAAGTGCTGCTTTGGGCTAAACGGGAAGGCGCCTTTAATCTGCAGCCGTGACATGGTGTCCCACCAGATGGGTTGTATTTTACAGCAATGGAAAAACAAATGGGGTGCACCCTCCTCTGTATTTCTGCAAAAAGGACATTGCAAATCTGTAAGCTGTACCTGTCTCCTCCTCAAATTCTGTCTTGTTGGTAATCTGTCTCTTATCAATCTCCATGCAAATACTGCAATCCTAGCTGGAATCTTTATTTTCCATAGCTTCTCAAAACAGTCCTCCTGTCTACCAACTGCTGCTTCTTCTCCTAACAAGTTGTATGCAGTTCTTGTTGAATAATGACCCGCTGGATCTCCAGACCACACCCAAGTATCTGTGCCTTGTTGCTGAATTGTTGTATCTTCAATGTCTGTGAGAAAATTAACTGCTGAATTGATTTCATTTTCAAACAATGGCCTTCTCCAAGAGAGATTCCACTCCCACCCTCCATCTGTATGTATTCCCATCGATCTTATGACTTGATGCTGCTGTAGTGATATTAAGTATAGTCTAGGATATTTCTCAGCCAATGATTCCTCCTCCCCAGTCCACTTGTCCTCCCAAAATTTAATTTGGTCTCCGCTGCCCACCCTCCACTTCATTCCCTTTTGGATAATCTGTCCTTGGTGTGAGCTGGTGAGGGCCTTTTGTAAGTCTCTCCACCAAACAAATTTGTTGCCTACCCTATCCACTTCAGCCAAGCCTCTCCATCCTCCATATTTCGAGTTCAGCACCCTAGCCCATAACTCCCCTTTGTGTTGCCTGAGATGCCACTCCCATTTGCCAAGCAACACCATATTGAAGTTGTTGATATCCTTTATGCCTAGTCCTCCCTTCTCTTTTGGCAAACACACGGTCTCCCAGCTAATCCATGCAATTTTATTTTGATCCGGTCCTCCTCCCCATAGGAATCTACGTTGTATCCTCACGAGCTTATCCACCACTGATTTGGGCACCCTGAAAAAAGAAAGAAAGTAAATGGGTATCGATGATAAGACTGATTGTATGAGTGTCACTCTCCCTCCAAAGGATATGTATCTCTGTTTCCACCTCGCTAACTTTCTCTCACACTTGTGTATTATGGACTCCCACATGTGACATCTCCTCGGGTTTGCTCCTATGGGTATTCCCAGGTAATTAAAAGGAAGGACCAGCAAGCGGCAGTTCAGGTAGTTAGCTGTGTGTTGCTTCCATAGATCAGATTTGCCAAAAGCTCCAAAGCAACTCTTGGCAAAATTGATTTTAAGTCCTGAAGCTAGTTCAAATGTCCTGAGAATGGCTTTGATTGTTTTAACATTTTCCATGTTTGCTTCCCCAAAAAAGATTGTGTCGTCGGCAAACTGTAGGATGCTAATCTCCACTTGATTTAAGCCTACTTTAAAGGCCTGATACAGATTTTCCTCCTTAGCTTTTCTCATCAAGCCGTTCAACCCTTCAGCTACCACATTAAATAGAAAAGGTGCCAACGGATCTCCTTGTCTTAATCCTCTTTTAGGGAGGAACTCAGCTGTAGGGCTGCCGTTGACCAAAACCGAAATGGACGCTGATTTCAAACACCCCTCTATCCATTTAATCCATATGGAGCTAAAGCCTGTCCTGTCCAGCATGTACAACAAAAAATCCCATGATACCGAATCATATGCCTTCTCAAAGTCGACTTTGAATATAAGCCATGATTTGGTAGTCCTCTTTGCCTCGTCAAGCACCTCATTTGCAATGAGTACACTATGTAATAGGTGTCTTCCTTCAATAAAAGCCGATTGAGTTTCGTCAACAATATCAGCCATCACTTTCTTCATTCTGTTGGCCAGCAATTTAGCAACAGTCTTATACATGCAGCCAATGAGGGAAATAGGTCTGAAGTCATTCAGGAATTGAGGGTCAGCCACCTTAGGTATCAAGGCTATGAAGGATGCATTACACCCCCTCGGGAGAACACCGTGAACATAAAATTCATCTAGGAAGTGCAAGATATCAGATTTGAGTAGGTGCCAAAACTGTTTGATGAAGTTAAAATTCAAACCATCGGGCCCTGGACTTTTGTCGCTCCCACACTCCCATACGACTTGTTTAATTTCCTCCTCTTGGAAACGAGCAGTCAGCATATCATTCTGATGCTGATTTATTTTCTGAAAACAGATCCCATCCAATCTAGGCCTATGATAATTTGATTCCTGGAATCGTTTTGAGAAAAATGCTCTGACTTCCTCCTTTACCTTAGATGGTTCATGACACCAAGTTCCATCAACCATTACAACCTTCAGATAATTGTTCCGCCGATTAGCATTCAGCAACATGTGAAAATATCGAGAATTACAATCTCCTTGCTTAATCCACTTGACTCTAGCCTTTTGCCTCAAAAGTGATTCATGAGCTTGGGCAGCTGACCACAGAGCTTCCTGCAGTTGTTTCAGTTTCAGCTGTTCTTGATTAGTTAGCTGTCTTTGGCTCGTATCCTCCTCAAGTTTGTTTAGTTCCTCCTCAATCGTCTTCACCCTCCTTAGAGTGTCTCCAAACTGCTCCCTATTCCACATTTTCAGCCTTTGCTTCAACCTCTTTATCTTTTCTTTGAGGACATATCCACCCCAACCTGGTTGCTGGTTGGAAGTCCAGCAACTAGTGACTGTTTCCTTGAAAGACTTCTCAGACAGCCAACAATCGAGGATCCTAAAAGGTTTTGGGCCCCAATCAACTGATGACGATCTGAGCATGACTGGGCAATGGTCTGAAAAATTCCTTGGCAAAGTAGATTGAGTGCTTGCCGGCCATCTGTCGTGCCACTCAGGAGAAATCAGGAATCTGTCAAGCTTACTCCTGAATGTGCCATTTGGTCTAAACCAGGTGAAATTTCTCCCCAGCCATGGTTCCTCTATCAACTCCAAGTCATCTATCCAGTCGTTGAACTCCTTGATGTCATTTGTCCCTAATCCCCTTTGGCAGATCCCGAATCTCTCAGCAAGGTCCCTGATGCTATTAAAGTCACCACAGATGCACCATAAATCTCCTGCTAGAGAGTGCTTCAGCTGCCTAACCTGATCCCATAGTATCCTCTTGTTCTGCATTTCGCAAGGTGAATAAATTGTAATTATACTGTTTTGCTGTGCTTCCCTCAGCCATTCTCCTCTCAAGAAAATAAAGCCATTGCCAACAACTTTCGTTTGTAATCTAAATGTTTGTTCGCTCCACAAACATAAGATACCACCTGCTGTGTTGACAGCAGGTTGTGCCTCCCATCTAACATCCGTATCCCCCCACAATGATTGACACATTGTTTTGTCAATTGACTATCTCTTTGTCTCTTGTATGCATATCATATCCGTGTTCTCCTTCTTGATCATTCTACGAATAGCTGTCCATTTTACACCCCTCGCTAACCCCCTGATGTTGTATGATATTATATTCATGGATAACCACTGCTATTTCCCAGCCTCACTGCTTCATTCATGTCTTTGTCCTCCATTTCCCTTAGTTTCTCTATAATTGGATGCGGGTCATCACCTCCTGTAGCCCCTAGTTTTGTAGCCCTGTTCCATATGTCGAATACATCCTGGGATTTTAGTGTTTCCGAAGCTTCCTCTATATCTTCATTGATTAATGCTATCTCTGTTGTGGAATCTTGTTGGGTACTGACTGCGTGCCCTTCACGCAACGTACCTTGGGGGTGCTGGGTTTGGGAATGTCTCAGCCTTGTGGGTGTCATCTTAACAGTTGAAGGCTGACCCGTAGGATTTTTCTTTTGAAACCTCCTTTTTCTTGAGTACACCATGCAGTTGTTTGCGGAATCCCCGTTATCATTGTGCAACATAAGGCCCATGGTGTGTTTGGGCTTTAGAGGGGTGCAGATAGAAAGTTCCTTTTCGGTATTGGGCCCTCCCTCAATTACATTAGGGGTGTCGAAATCCACAGGCACAGGTTTTGCACTTGCTGCACTTGTGCCGTCTCAACTTTTAAATTTGTTGACCCAAGTTCTGTTTCATCTGCCACGTTGCTTGTTGCTGCCATGTCAGCACTTGCTTTTGGTTTTTTCTTCAATGCATCTACTGCCCCTGTAGAGTCTCCCTCATCACTCTTTCCTTTCTTATGCAACTTCACACCGCTTCCTGCAACACCCACCCCCTCGGTACACTGTGCCAAGCCATGATTGGGAGGCGTGTCGTGAGCAGAACTAGCCGTTAAGGCTCGGGTCGCACTTTGTGATGTGACCTGATCTGTCGCACGCGGGGTAGAGGCATTACCTAGTGGGTAACTTCCGTCGTGAGACCCACTGGGTAAAAGGGGTTCCCGATGGGCTTCCTCGACTTCCGCTATGCCACCCCCGTCAGAGTCAGCGTCACCGCCTACCTGCGCCGGTGAGAGTCGCGTGACGTCTTCAAGGCCGCGAGGGCTGGTGGTTCTCAGTGTAAGGCTCCCGAGGGAGATGTCTTTAGAGGAGATATCGTCCGACGACCCTCCCATCGAACTGCGTCGCCGTTGGTAATGAAAGCTGCCTCCTCTGGTTTCCTCAACGACAAACACCTTGAAACATTCATCGCTTATGTGGACTTCAACCATGTGGTTGATTGTTGGTCTCCATGGTGTTTTTAGGAGCACCCTAGCCCTATCAAGCCTCCTCTTCTCCTTTGTGTCGTCATCTATTTCCACCAAATCCCCCATTGCTGCCAGTATGTGCCTAAAGTACTTCGTGTCCCAAGCCTGCAGCGGGATGCCCCAAACTTGGACCCATGTCAACCTAAAACCTGTGCGAATACCTGGGTTCCATTTCTCCATTGAATAGAACATTGATGTCCCTCCATGTTGCCCCCCATTCATGAGGTGTTTAGCTCCATTGTCCGTGAGTCCGAGCAATAAGATTAGATCATCACCAATATACTTGGGTGATATGTCCAGCCCAGTTTCCCATAGCAGCTCTTCCTCCACTCTGTCAAACATTGCGGGGTTTGATAGTCTCCTTACCCACGCGTCCTTCAACCAATTGGTATCTTCGGGTTCTATGTTAAGATGAATGGAAGATGTGGTAGTGTGGTGTGCTTGGGGGTGACTATGGTAAGGCTGCCGTGACCCCTTGGGGCCAATGTTTCTTCTCAGTACCTCAGCATATGATCCCTGGTTTGTGTATTTCTTTTTCTTGCAACAATCAACTTCGTGTTGGGTGTTGTCGTCTTTGTCCTGTGACTTGTTTCCTGGAGTCCTCTGTCCCAGTCTCTCCCTGTTGTACCTAGGTATGTTGACATATAGCTTCAACCCCCTAATGATGATATTGTCGAGTTGTTTTGCCAGGTTATGGGTGTCTCTGACCCCTTTGAATCTGACATCCATATCTCCTTCCGTTATTATTCCTTCTGTTGGGTATGAAGATTTCCCGCACATCTCCCCACTTTTTGAAATGACTCCACAGCTCCTTCTCCGTAATATCGTCGGAGAATCGGGTGAAGTAGAAGGATGATATATCCCTTTGATCCCTCCAGTTTGAGATGCTGTTATGCTGGTGTCTCCCCGTATTACCTGGGTTTACCCGTTGGGAGTACCCCTTAGAGCTCACTCTGTCTCTCTCAATTGCTTGATCTCTATACCTAACTCTCCCCCACCCTCTATGTCGCTCTCTCTCTCTCTCCCTCTCCCACTCTCTCTCTCTCTTACTCTCATCTCTCTCTCCCTCTCCCTCTCCCACCCTCTCTCTCTCTCTCTCTCTCTCTCTCTCTATATATATATATATATATATATATATATATTTCAGAGTAGGTAAAGGAAAAGATTAAATAGCGGTCATCCCACTATCCCACTTTAGGGGTAGGCCGCTCCGTGCCACGATAAAGGGATTGACAACTATGTGTTAGATTGATTTAAATGTATGGTTTTACATGAATGCCAAGCAAGAATGGCTGGTGTATTTGAATGAATAAATTTTTAGGACTTTTACTATTAATGACTAATTTAAACAGCAATTTTCTGTGTGATAATCTCTCTCTCTCTCTCTCTCTCTCTCTTTTTAAATTTTTTTTATTTAATGCATGCAAATGTACATTGTTTTAGTAATTTATTAAAATATATTTGCAGTATTGTATTTTTTTACTTTTCAAGAAGGACTTGCCATATTTGTATTGTGTCACACTTGTGCCTTATCCCTATTTTCTGTTATTCCAAATTGGTCTTCAAGGATGCAGAGCCAGAGCTACAGGCTCACAGCCTTGTTTTGCAGCATTGAGAAAAACTGCTGACAATATTGTTTGGTAACAATGGCTGATAGACTCATTTTGATATGTTTTGAACTTAATGTAAAAGGAACATACTTCTCTATGGCTCACTGAAATCAAGCCTTCACTTATAAATTCACAGCGATTCTTCCACCAATTATGTGTTTATAGTCTTTAAAAACAGAAAATTGTTTTCCAAATAATGCCTATTTGGCACCAACAGAAACATATTTCAGGTGGAGGACAATGCTGTATATTGCTAGCATCCCAGGTATTCTTGTTGCACTTGGTATGCAGTTTGCTGTTGATAGTCCGCGCTGGCTTTGCAAGGTAGGAGCTTGTTATTTACATAATTGATATTAACAACTTTTTCACTGTTTATAAAGCTTTAATATTTCTGCTCAGGCTGGGAGAATAAATGATGCTAAAACAGTAGTACGTGAGCTTTGGGGAGCATCAGAAGTTGATAGTGCAATTGAGGAATTTCAGTCCGTCAGCAAGAATGATGGTAGTGATTTGGCCAGTAGATGGTCAGAGATCTTGGAGGAACCGCATTCTAGAGGTTGTGTCAAGGTGGTTTTGGCAGTTACTATTAGACAATATGCAGCATTCTGTGCTTGGAATTCTTTTCCCCATCTTAGTTGCCTAATAGATTGCTTACCATGTCAGGAGAAAAATAAGTACATTAAAGTAATAGTTTCAGCTGGATAGGGGAATGAATTTAGCTCCATAAAACAAAACTTTCTCTTTTTATAAACAAATACATATTTATAATCATTACTTGTGCATGGCACTTGAAAGTTTGAAGCATAAAATTTGCTGTGGATTTTCTTTGTATGATTGCAGTTGCCTTTATTGGAGGTACTCTTTTTGTACTTCAGCAGTTTGCAGGCATAAATGGAGTTCTTTATTTTTCATCATTGACCTTTCAAAAAGTTGGAGTTGAAAGCAGTGCTTTAGCAAGCTTGTTTGTTGGGCTTACTAACTTTGCAGGTTTGCAGTCTGCACTACTTTTCATTTTTATCTCTATAAATTTCTTCTAGGTATCTGATTCTGATTGCTTTGATATGTTGTTTTTCTTCAGGTGCACTGTGTGCGTTATACTTAATTGATAGGGAAGGGAGACAAAAGCTTCTAATAGGAAGCTACTTAGGAATGGTGAGTGTGTACAAGATGTTCATAGTTTCGTGCTATATTGAGAAAGGAGAAATAGAGGCATTGGACAGAAACAGTGTCTCAATACACAACGGTTGAGAGTTTATATAGGCTTATTGAATTAATTATGCATAAATAGAGGATATTCAATTTCCTCTAAATTAGAGATTTATGCCTATAACTACATTTATTACAATATCGTACTTTGATTCTCAACACTCCCCCTCAAGCTAGAGTATATAAGTGAAACGTTTTTTTTTTTGATCAGCAAAAGTATATATATAATATATAGAACATTAAAATTAGTACAAGTGGTACTGTTCAAGGACCTATGGAAGCTAAAGATCCCAGCTAAAACATCAATCTTTGCTTGGAGGTTAATTAGAGATTGATTGCCGACTAAGTCTAACCTGCAGAGGAGGCAAATAGATATAAATGACAGCCTGTGTCCTTTCTGTAGTATTAAGGAGGAGACTGCATCTCATCTCTTCTTTGACTGCAGTAAAACACAACATCTATGGTGGGAATCCCTATCATGGATAGGAACCTCGGGGGCCTATCCTACAAATCCAAGGCACCATTTTTTGCAGCACAACAATGGGATGAATGGTGTGAAGAAATACAATAGGTGGAAGTGCTGGTGGGTAGCTCTAAACTGGTCCATTTGGCAGCATAGGAATAAGGTTATTTTCATGAATGTTCCATTCAATGGCAGTAGGCTGATGGAAGATGCACTGTTTCTGGTATGAACATGGTTCAGAGCAATGGAGAAAAACTTTACAATGCATTTCAACTATTGGTCTAGCAATCTACCAGCTGGTTTTCTGTAGACTAGGGAGACACCAGCTGTGGTTTTGTAATCTTTAGTCGTTGATTAGTTGGCTCCTATCAGTCTGTATTCAGCTTGATATGCGGATTCACTAGCCTTACTTACATATTCTTGTATCTATAGTACCTCTGGTACTTTGTTCTATATCAATATATATTAATTTTGCTGACCAAAAAAAAATCCTAGCATTTGCAAGGTGCAGAACTGTAGTGACCTAATACATGCTAACCAACTTGAATTAGGAAACCAAAGATCTGGCTAACCGCTAGGTACCCAACCAGCCTAACTTGTATTATATAAACTATCCCCCCTCAACACAAAAACTATCCCTAATGTTATTGGACCAGGAGTGAAACAGGATATCAAATCCTTTCTCCAGATTTTTAAGCCAGGTCCACCAATAAAATAGAGCGTCCTCCATCACTTTATGGCGGTTGAAACTTTCATTTTGGAAGACCATCCTATTCCTATGCTGCCAAATACACCATGTCAAAGCAATCCACCAGGTCTGCCACCACTGAAGCCTAAGTCCGCTGAGATTGTAGTAGGAATGTTGAAGGAAGTGTTGTTTTGGATTTTCCGAGAAAGCACCCACTACATTTACCCATGATCGCGATTCCCACCATAGTGGCAAGATGTTAGCACAAGTGAAGAATAAGTGAGCCTTGTCCTCATCATGACTTTTGCAAAATGGGCAGGTCATGTCATTAGTTTCCACATTCCTCCTTCTTAAGTTATTCTTTGTAGGAAATCTTTCCCTAATCAATCTCCAAGTGAAAATTGTTGCTTAACTTGGGACTTTTATCTTCCATAGTGCTTTAAACGTTTCATCTTGACTCTCCAACGACAAATTTCTATTGAGTAATTCGTAAGCACTCCCTACTATATACTTACCGCTCGAATCTCCCTCCCATCTCCACATGTCCTATTGCTGCACATGTACCGTCAGACGCTGTAAGTCTTCCATAAATTTTGCAACAGTGTCTATTTCAGCCTCCAAGAGGAACCTCCTCCACTGAAGCTTCCATTCCCAACCTATATTTGCTATTGTCCCCATTTGCTGGATGTGTTGATGTTGCTGTTGAGAAATCTGGTATAGTCTTGGATACTTCTCCTTAAGCGAGACCCCATTCTCCATCCATTCATCTTCCCAGAACAAGACCTTTGATCCACATCCTACTTTCCATTTTGTCCCATTTTTAAGCCAGCTCCCCTCCTCGAACAGATTACAAACAAAGCAAAGATCCCGCCACCGAAGAGATTCTCTAATGGACCTTCTTGTCGCATCCAAATTCCTCCACCCCCCATACTTTGATTCCAGAACTTGTGCCCACAGCTCCCGAGTAAAGCCCAAGTCCCTTTTCTCCTTTGGCAGTCAAACTGTACCCCAATTCACCCAGGGCATATAAGTCAAACGTGCTGAGCTTGTTACAAATATAATTAATTCTTGGTCTCTAGAGTTGACAAAACTTGTGGTAATGTCCCTTGATCATCGTCTCTCTAATGAAATGGCAAACAACTTCAATATTTTTGGTTCTCTCATGGATGGCTGGATTAGAGGCAATATGTAGAGTTGTTTGATTGTCACATATAAGTGTCATCTATGTAGCTTCTTCAAACTTGAGCTCTCTAAGGAGTTGTTTCAGCCATGAGCTCACTAGTCACTAAAGCTATGGCCTTGTATTCTGCTTTAGCACTTGATCTTGCTACAACATTTTGCTTCTTGCTCTTCCAAGAAACTAAGTTTCCCCCAATCAACACGCAATACCCAGATGTGGATCGCTTATCATTGGGAAAGCCAACCCAGTCAGCATCTGAGTAGTCAATAGAAGGCAACCCAGTCGTGGTGGTGGCCGTGGTCGTGGTGGCCTGTTTCCTAATGTGTAGTGTCAATGTAGGGAGATCCAGATATCAGATGGGAATTGCAACCTTCGGTCAGTTCGGCTGGTGGCATTCTATGTATATGGAATGAGAAAAATTTCAAGGTAGAAAGAAGAACTTTAGGAGCTGGATTCATAATGCTGACAGGCAAATGGCGCCAGGAAACACAGCTAGTACATGTAATTAATATATACTCACCATGTAATCTCCAAGAAAAAAGGTCGTTGTGGGAAAACATTAAACACCTGAAAAATCAAAATCCTGAAGGTTATTGGTGTATTTTGGGGGATTTCAATAATATAAGGACAGCTGCAGAGAGAGTGGGATCAAGTCAGAGGGGGCAGCATGAGGGAAACATCCGGGAATTTAATGAATGGATAACGGAGTTGGAAGTTGAAGAAGCACCGTGGGTGGTGAAGCGGTTTACTTGGTACAGACCAAACGGCAGTGCTAAGAGCAAGCTGGATAGGTTTTTGATCTCTCCAGAATGGTTGTCCAAATGGTCTGCTTCATCTCAATACACTCTCAAGAGGAGCTTTTCAGATCATTGCCCTGTCATGCTCAAATCTCAGAGCATTGATTGGGGTCCTAAGCCTTTTCGCATTCTAGACTGCTGGCTCAAAGATCAGTCCTTCAAGAAGCTGGTTCAGCAAACCTGGTCCAATAATAATCAAGGAGGGTGGGGAGGTTGTGTTAAAACAGAAAATTAAAGCTCTCAAAGTCAGCATCAAGGAGTGGAACAAGACACATTTTGGAGATACTTTAAGAAAATACATGCAGATGTGTATGGAACAACCCCAGCTCATATACCTGCTGAACAGAAAAGAGAAGCAGCAAAGAATTGGGATATGGCAAAGAGTTTGAGAGTAACTTGCCAACTTGAGGAAGGCACAATGATCTCAAAACTGATGTGTATGGATGAAAGGGATAAGGAAGAGGCTCAAAGGTTGGGAATCAGGGAAGGGGATACATGCAGATCATATCTTATAATGTTAGAGGTTTGGGGAGGGGGGTGAAGTGGGCAGCTATCAGGAAATTAGTAAAAAAAGAGTGGATGATATGCTGTGCTTACAAGAAACTAAGAAGGAACAAGTAGATAAGGCTATGTGCCAAGCATTGTGGGATGATTTGGAATTCAGCTGGGAAATGCAATCAGCCTGTAATAATGCAGGAGGAATCCTGTGCTTATGAGTGAGCAAGTTTTCAGACTTGAGAAGAAGCTCAATGGCAATTGTTTTATCTACCTGGAAGGAATCTAGGTGGCTGATGGTGCAAAAGTCATTATAGTAAACATTTACTCTCCATGTGATGTGGGTATGAAGAGAAATCTGTGGGATCAAATTAGACAATTGAGAAATGCTAACTTGGGAGGTCTTTGGTGTATATTAGGTGATTTTAACAGCATCAAAGACAACAAGATGAGAGGGCTGCCATGGAATTCAATGAGTGGATTGCTGACCTAGAAGTTGATGATGTGCCTTGGCTGGGGAGAAAATACACATGGTATAGACCAAATGAGACAGCTAAGAGTAGGCTGGACAGGATCTTAGTATCAGATGAATGGCTCATTAAATGCCAAGGCAGCACCCAGTTTGTTTTGGAGAGGAATTTCTCAGATCATTGTCCAATTCTGCTGCGATCAACTTCTGTGGACTGGGGTCTGAAACCTTTTAGGGTGCTGGATTGCTGGTTTGATGATAAAAACTTCAGAAAAGTGGTTCGAGAATGGTGATCAGCAAATTCCATAAGAGGATGAGATGGCTATATGCTAAAAGAAAAAATAAAAGGCCTTAAACAGAGACTGAAAGTTTGGAATAAGGAGCAGTTTGGCGACACTCAAAAGAAGATATTAAGAGTTGAGAGGGAGTTGAATGTGCTGGAAGTTGAAGGGGATCAAAGACAGCTGAGTGACCATGAACTAAAGTTAAGAAAACAGTTGCAGGAGGAGTTGTGGCTGCAGCCTCATGAATCTTTGCAAAGATAGAAGACCAGGACCAGGTGGATCAAGGAAGGGGACTGTAATTCTAGATCCAGATTAGATGGGGTTGGATTCAAGGTCATTGCCCAGCAACAAAATGATTCTCTGGTAGAGAGATTCCATGAGAAAGAAGTAAAGGATGCAGTGTGGGATTGTGGGAGTGACAAGAGTCCTGGACCATACGGGCCAAATCTCAAATTCGTCAAGGAATTTTGGGATGTCATCAAATCCGATGTGCTCCAGTTTCTGGATGAATTTTGTCAATGGAGGATTTCCAAAGGTAATTAATGCTTCATTCATAGCATTGATTCCTAAAGTTCAAGACCCACAAAGCCTCAACCAATATAGGCCCATCTCACTAATAGGAAGCATCTACAAGATTGTGGCTAAGTTGCTAGGCAGAAGGTTGAAGAGGGTGATGCCTGATATCATAGATGAGAGACAAACTGCCTTTATAGAGGGCAGACATATGCTGCACAATGTTCTCATTGCAAGTGAAGTGGTTGAGGAGGTGAAATGATGCAATAAAAGCTGCATGGTATTCAAAGTTGACTATGAGAAGGCGTATGACTTAGTCAATTGGGACTTTCTGTTATACATGCTAAGAAAGCTGGGCTTTTGCTCCAAATGGATCACTTGGATTGACGGCTTCCTTAAATCAGCTTCCATATCTGTATTGGTTAACGGGACTCCTTTAGTTGAATTCATTCCACAAAAAGGACTTAGACAAGGGAATCCACTAGCCTTATTTCTTTTCAACATTGTTGTAGAGGGATTAATTGGCCTGACGAGAGAAGCTTTGCAGAAAAATCAGTTTAAAGCTTTCTCAGTTTGTAGAAATTTGGTGGATATCAGCATCTTGCAGTATGCAAATGATACGATATTCTTTGGTGAAGCGTCAATGGAGAATGTGAAAGCAATTAAGGTGATGCTGAGAAGTTTTGAGTTGGCCTCAGGATTGAAAATAAATTTTGCAAAAAGCAGTGAACGGATAGCGCAGCAACATACTTAAATTGCAGCCTGATGTTTGTACTTTTTCCTTACTTGGGTATTCCGATTGGGACAAACCCAAGAAGTAGTGTGACTTAGGATACTATTATCAAAAAATGTGAGAGAAAATTAGCAAAGTGGAAACAAAAAAACATTTCTTTTGGGGGAAGGGTGATTTTGATTAAGTCAGTCCTGAACTCCATCCCTATCTATTTTCTTTCATTTTTCAGGATTTTGAAGAAGGTTGCGGACAAGTTGGTGAAGGTGCATAGGAGGTTTCGGGGTGGGGGTGGGGGTGGGGGGGTGATGCAAAGCAGAAGAAGATTGCTTGGATTAGTTGGGGATCAGCTTGCCTATAAAAGGAGAAAGGGGGTTTGGGAATTAGGGACTTGTCCAAATTTAATTCTGCCCTTCTTGGAAAATGGTGGCGGAACTTGTTTCACCATCAAGGGAGCTGTGGGCTAGAGTGTTGGACTCTAAGTATGGAGGATGGAAGAACCTAGATGAGAATAGAAGGAACTTGGCAGAATCTGTATGGTGGCAAGATCTTAGGTCCGCTTGTCAGTCAATGGGGGAGGGAAACTGGTTCAAAAGGGGAATAAGATTGAGTGTGGGGTGTGGGTCAAAGGTGAGGTTTTGGGAGGATGGGTGGAAGGAAGACAGTGTTCTGTTGATGGACAAATACCCTAGACTTTATCTTATCTTGAACCAACAGAACAAACTTATCCAGCAAATGGGGACCTTATCAGATGCAGCATGGCAGTGGAACTTGCAGTGGAGGAGGTTTCTATTGGAATCAGAAACAGTCATGAGTGCCAACTTTCTGGAGGATTTGCAGGATCTCTCCATCGGTCCTAATCAACATATGTATTTTCAGTACCCCTGGTACTCTGCGTATAATATAATTATCTATTTTTGCTGAGAAAAAAAAAATCCCAGCCAAAGCTGCTTTCTTTGCATGGAGATTATTAAGGGACAGATTGCCTACTAAGAACAACATGTGCAGGAGGAACGTACAGATCAGTGATAATCTATGATAACTATACAGTCAGTTATATGGTTCCTTAATTTGTGCTGTATAGTCTGTATTATGGAACCATATTCCTGCATTATAGAGTGCTGACTTGTATATATTGGGAAAAACCCAAATCCCACATCGGCTAAAGATAAAAGCCAAGAGTATATAAGTGAGGGGCAACCCTCACCCCTTGAGCTAGCTTTTGGGATTGAATTAGGCCTAAACTCTCATTCTTAAGAATCTAAGAGTATATATACTAGTACCACTTGTACTGCTTTTATTATAATTTATATAATATTATTTTTGCTGATAAAAAAAAAAAAACCCCTCTAACTAACTAACTCATTAATAGTCTAACTATCTTAACTAACTCTTCCTTCTTATATCCTAACACTATCTCATTAGTTAGGCAGATAAAAGTGATGGGGAAAGGAGACAGTTGTTTCTTTTGTTTTTTTGTTATTTCACATTTATGCAGTGTATCTTCCCCTTCATTCTGTTCTGATCTGTCCTCCTCATCAACAATAGATGAAAAGATTGAGAGATGTTATAAATAAAACAGGGTTATTCTGACTAGTTCCTATAATGTGCACATAGGCGCACAGTTTGTTTAAATCTTGCTCCTAGTAAGTAGTCTAGTCTTTTCTCACTAGATTATTATGGATGACTTTTACTTCTGTATCTTTGTAGGCAATTTCAATGTTTCTTGTGGCCTCTGGTATCATCTTTCCTTTGGACGAGCAACTCGGCAACAACTTATCAATACTAGGAACTATCATGTAAGCATTTACTTGGTTCTGCTAAGAATCCAGTGCCATTTGCTTTTGCGATAAAATCCTAGCTTTTTCATGCCCAATTAAAATTAGGTTTACAATCACTTGATGCTTGTTCAAATTAATTTACTTCTCTCTATTTTTCTCTCCTCAGATACTTATTTTTCTTATTCCTTGATTGCCAGAGTTACAATGAAGGTATAAATGCTGACAAAAAAATAATGAGGGTATAAATATGCAGAATTGGTTAAAGAGATTGTTTAGCCAATCTAATTACAAATGATTTAAATTAAATTAAAGATGGGAGAAAATCAAGGATCAAATAAAATTAGAATCATATTTGATTTTTTTCTATCCAACCTTCTAGAAAACTATTCAAATTTGAAAGAAAGAAATCTAAACTATATAAACAAAGAGATGAGAGAGACAGAGAGGGCGAGAGAGGGAGAGAGAGCGAGAAAGAGAGAGAGAGAGCTGGGGAGAGAGAGAGCGATGGCGAGTGGGTAAGAGTCATGTCCAGAAAAGTGAGACGGTGGGAGCGGGGTAGGGCGGATCCTAGGCGAAGCTACGCCGGTACCAAATCTACGCAGCAGTTCCACCATGCACGCAATACTTGGAGGGAGAGAAATGACATATCAACTTTTTACTTCACGAGATTTCCTGAGGACGCTATGGAGAAGGACCTCTGGTTTCATTTCAAAAGATGGGGGGATGTTAGGGAGCTCTTTATTTCTAAAAAGAGAAACAAAATGGGCAGGAGATATGGTTTCGTGAGGTTTAAGGGGGTCTCCGACGTTTGTGCACTGGAGAGACAGCTAGACAACCTCGTAGTGGGTGGCCTGAAGCTATTCGTGAATGTCCCGAAGTACGATAGAGATATGGGGAGACCAGCGCCTACAAGAACAGAGTTCATACCTCAGGAGGTCGGCAGTAGCCAACGGTTGTCACCACCTCAACTACCACCTCATCATCAGAGGGCCCCAGCGCCGTTGTACGCAACTGTTCTGCGCAGAGACATACGAACCCCAAAGCAAAGGCGACATGTAGAGAATGTAAGCTCCGGACAAGGATGGTCCCAATCATCAGCACACATTAACATCCCCGAGGAAACAAAACCGTGGCTCTCCGAGGCGTGGGTGGGGCGAGTTAAGAATATGTCGAGCTTTGACAAAGTGGAGGACGAGTTGTCATGGGAACTAGGAGCAGAGATTGTGCCCAAGTACTTAGGGGATGATATGACCCTACTCCTTGGTCTTTTAGATACCAAGGCGGAAGAAATGGTTAACGAGGAAGCCCAGAGTGGAACGACGCCATTTTACTCTTTGGAGAAATGGAATCCCAATATCAGAACGGGCCACAGATTAACTTGGGCCCTTTGCTGGGGGATCCCATTAGTTGCATGGGACATTGAATATTTCCGCAAGATTGTAGCTGCCATAGGTGACCTTGTGGAGGTGGATGACGATGTGGAGGAGCTTCGAAGGCTTGACTGGGCGAGGATGCTCATCAGGACCTCACGGAGGCCATCACTTCAGCACACGGTGAACCTTCATATCAGCAAGGAGGTACACCAGGTCCACATAGTTGAAGAAGCAACGCCTAATGTCAGAAAGTGTACCTGCTCTGGCCGTAGCAATTTCGGCTCATCGGAGGAGATATCATCGTTTGATGGCGACACCGACGGCACCAACCCGAGTGAGGAGGGAGCTCTGGGTACCGACAAAGCTCCACCAGGGATTGACGGAAACTCCGCCGTCGTGGGAGAGTTCAGGGGAAAATCGCTTTTACCCGGCGGAAAACATCCCAACGGTCGGATAACAGCCGTTGAACCAGTGGATAATAACTTTGGTACGTGGTGTACCGCTAGCCATTTAGTTGTGTCAGCCTCAGGATCTCTAAATGGCAAGCTTTCAAAAGAAAGTCCTAATGCGGAGACAGAGGAGGGTAGCGACAAAGTGGAAATAGCCAGAGAAGAAAGGTTTTCAGATGTCGGGATTACGGAAGAGCAGACCAAGGTAGGAGATCTTCACTATTTGGGTAATGTTGACCCTATAGGAAGATGTCAAGCATTAGAGGAGGGTGATTATAGAGGGCCACAGCTGGCAATATCCTCTGAATTGTGTAATACAGGTGTTGCCCGTGGAGAGCAAGCTGGTCCTGATGACTGTAACATACCACTTGCTTCTTGTGATGCCGATATTGGGCCTTCGAACATGGGCCTACCTAATTTCAATGATTATGCTGCTGATATATCACAACAATATCCCAGCCCAATTAAAAAGACGTCTGAAACCCCTGGAACATGGAAGGTTTACTCTAGAGGTAGGTGGTGCAAAAAGAAAATGATTTTAAATAGTATGGACAGGAATCTATGGGTAGATAAGGCCACGTGTGTGTCGGATCCTCATGCTGCCGATACTGGGCCTATGAATCTGGACTTATCTAATTACACAAATGCAGCAGCTCAGCAACCCAAAGTGGCCTTAGAGACTTACCCCGTGGTTACCCCAGACCATCATCAGGAAGCAGAACACCATTGGAGCATGGTAAAGAAATTGGGGATGACCTGCGACATGAATCAGGACAGCATCATTGAAAGCTTCTGGGCCATGGAGAACAGAGATCGAAAAGAGGCAGAGAAGCTGGGTAACAGGATATTTGCCTCATGAATATTCTCTCATACAATGTAAGAGGACTCGGGAGGGGGGTTAAATGGAGTGCAATCAGAAGGCTGGTGAGGAAACACAATTTAGACCTACTGTGTCTTCAGGAGACGAAGAGAGATCGAATTGACAAATCAATTTGTCAGGCTTTATGGGGAGATGATGATGTAAGCTGGGAAATGCATCCGGCAGAAAACACTGCAGGAGGTTTACTATGTATCTAGAATGACAAAATATTTAAAGTAGAAAGAAAAGTAACAAGCAAGGGATTTATTTTGTTGGAAGGCACATGGATCAGCGAAGCCCAGAATGTGTGTATAATTAATGTCTATGCTCCTTGTGACTCTCAGAATAAAAGATTTCTCTGGGAATCCCTTAGGCAGCAAAAAACCTCGTGCTCAAATGTCTTATGGTGCCTGATGGGTGATTTTAATAGCGTTAGAAGTTCTTCAGAGAGGGTGGGCCTTTCTCAGAGAGGGGTGGATGACAAAATTATTAGCGAGTTCAACGACTGGATAGCGGATCTTGAAGTCGAAGAGCCACCATGTGTGGGGAGAAGATACACTTGGTTTAGACCAAACGGTGCTGCCAAGAGTAAACTGGACAGAACCTTTGTATCAGCTGAATGGTTCTCCAAATGGCCAGCAAGCACACAATTCATTTTGGACAGGAACTTCTCTGATCATTGTCCCGTTCTTCTCAATTCCAAATCAGTGGACTGGGGACCCAAACCGTTTCGTGTTCTTGACTGTTGGCTCAAGGATAAGTCTTTCTCAAAGACAGTTCATGACTGCTGGTCACAGATGCATCTAGGGGGGTGGGGAGGATATGTTCTAAAAGAAAAGATAAAGCGGCTCAAAGTGAGGCTGAGGTCCTGGAATAAGGAGCAGTTTGGCAACACGTTTAAGAAAGTCCAGAACCTTGAGCTCGAACTGAATAAGCTGGAAAGTGATTCAGCTAACAGGCAATTAACTGAACAAGAGAATATGCGAAGGAAACAGCTGCAACAGGATCTATGGGCAGCAGCCCAATCATATGAATCAATAATGAGGCAGAAAGCAAGGTCAAAATGGATCAAAGAGGGGGATTGTAACTCCCGGTACTTCCACTTGCTGCTTAACTCTAACCGCAGACACAACGCTGTGAATGGAGTGATTATTGATGGCTCCTGGGTTGATGAACCAGCCAGTGTGAAAGCGGAAATCCATAGGTTCTTCCAACAGAGATTCAATGACTCCCATTAGTGCAGACCACAACTGAATGGGATCAGTTTTAATTCTGTGGGACAGCAGAAAAGACAGCTGCTGGTGGAAAGCTTTCATGAGGAAGAAATTAGGAGGGCGGTTTGGGACTGTGGTTGTGAGAAAAGTCCAGGCCCAGATGGACTTAATTTCAAATTTATCAAACAATTCTGGCAACTTTTGAAACCAGATTTCCTTCGGTTCCTTGATGAATTCCATGCCAACGGGATTTTCCCAAAGGGAAGTAATGCCTCTTTTATCTCCTTAATACCTAAGGTGCCCGAGCCTCAGAGCCTAAATGATTTTAGACCTATCTCCCTTATTGGCTGCGTGTATAAGGTTGTGTCTAAGCTGTTATCAAATAGGCTGAAGAAAGTATTGCCAACCCTCATAGATGAAAGACAATCTGCTTTCATTGAAGGTAGGCAGATGCTGCAGAGTGTGGTTACTGTTAATGAAGTGATAGAGGAAGCAAATAGAGGTTGGTGTTCAAAGTTGATTTTGAAAGGGCTTATGATTCTGTTTCGTGGGACTACCTATTATATATGTTGTTCAGAATGGGCTTCTGCAGTAAGTGGATCCAATGGATCCAAGGTTGTCTCAAATCTGCTTCAGTTTCGGTTTTGGTAAACGGAAGCCCAACCTCTGAATTTACTCCGCAAAGAGGTCTTCGTCAAGGTGATCCATTGGCTCCTTTGCTGTTTAATATTGCAGCGGAAGGTCTAACAGGACTTATGAGAGAGGCGGTCAACAAGAATTTATTTTCTGAATTTCTAGTTGGGAAAGACAGAGTTCCAGTCAGCATTCTACAATATGCTGATGACACCATATTTTTTGGTGAGGCATCTATGCAAAATGTCATCACCATCAAATCAATTTTGAGGGGATTTGAACTGGCTTCTGGTCTTAAAATTAATTTTGCGAAAAGCTGTTTTGGTGCGTTGGGAAAATCTGAACAATGGACAAGAGAGGCTGCTGAACTGCTGAACTGCAGAATTCTCTCCCTACCTTTTAAATATTTGGGTATCCCCATTGGGGCAAACCCAAGGCGTAGTGAGCTGTGGGATCCGATAATTAGAAAGTGTGAGAGGAAGCTAGCTAGATGGAAACAACGCCATTTATCCTTTGGGGGGAGAGTGACCCTTATTCAGTCCATCCTATCATCGATCCCCATTTATTTTCTATCCTTTTTCAGGTTGCCCAGAAAAGTAGCAGATAAGCTCATTGGAATCCAGCGCAGCTTCTTATGGGGAGGAGGGTCGGAGCAAAGGAAAATAGTGTGGGTCAAATGGGAAACTATTTGCCTCCCAAAACATAAAGGGGGCTTAGGTATAAAAGACATAAGGGCCTTCAACAAAGCTCTTCTCGGGAAGTAGAGATGGGATTTGTTTCACCAAAGCAAGGAGTTGTGGGCCAGAATATTGGTTTCTAAGTATGGTGGGTGGAGATCACTGGTGGATGCTAAAAGGGTTAATAATGAGTCAGTGTGGTGGCAGGATTTGATGGCGGTGACCCATGACCAACAATTCAATAATGTACTTCAACAGGGAACAGTATGGAGGGTGGGCAACGGGGATAAAATTCGTTTCTGGGAGGATTGCTGGACTGGAAGCGGTCAACCACTAATGCTGAAATACCCTAGGCTATTTCAGATATCCCGTCAGCAACAAAAATTAATTCTGCAAATGGGGAGTTTCACAGATTCAGCATGGGAATGGAACCTCTCTTGGAGAAGGCCCCTATTTGACAATGAGGTAGCCTCGGCTGTAGGTTTTCTGGAAGATATATCACACACTGCACTCCAACAATATGCAGCAGACAGCAGGGTATGGAAACCTGAATCCAATGGATACTATTCTTCTAAGAGCGCCTACATTCTGCTGCAAGGGAACTCAGAGGAGGGAAACATGGATGATACATTCAAGGACTTATGGAAGCTGAAGATCCCAGCTAAAGCATCAATTTTCGCTTGGAGGTTAATTAGAGATAGATTACCGACTAAGTCTAATCTGCGGAAAAGGCAAATTGATATAAATGACAGTCTGTGCCCTTTATGTAGTATTAAGGAGGAAACTGCATCTCATCTCTTCTTTGAATGCAGCAAAACACAGCAATTATGGTGGGAATCCCTATCATGGATTGGTACCTCGGGGGCCTATCCTATAAATCCAAGGCTCCACTTTCTGCAGCACAGCAATGGGATGAAAGGTGGGAAGAAATACAACAGGTGGAAGTGTTGGTGGGTTGCTTTAAACTGGTCTATATGGCAGTATAGAAATAAGGTTATTTTCACGAATGCCCCATTCAATGGCAGTAAGGTGCTGGAAGATGCACTGTTCTTAGCATGGACATGGTTCAGAACTATGGAGGAAAATTTTACAATGCATTTCAACTTTTGGTCTAGTAATCTACCAGCTGGTTTTATGTAATCTAGGGTAACACCAGCTGTGTTTTTGTTATTTTCGCCGCTTTGTAGTAGGCTAGTAAGCTCCTATCAGTCTGTATTTAGCCTGATATGAGGATTTACTAGCCTTACTTACATTCTCTAGTATTTCCGGTACCTCTGGTACTCTCTCATTTATTAATATATATTATTTTTGCTGACCAAAAAAAAAAAAAAAACTATATAAACACTCCCCTCAAGTTGGTGCAAATATATTTAACTTGCCCAACTTTCTTGCAAGAAATTAAAGTTGGGTCTCAACAGACTTTTTGTATGTCTGCTAACTGTTGAGAGGTTGGAGCAAAGAGCATGCAAATAACCCCTTGATCAACTTTCCCTTTATATAGTGTCCATCAATTTTTACATTCTTGGTTTGGTCATGCTGGAGAGGGTTTTGAGCAATATTCCTTGTTAAAACGATATAGTTTCATTGGGAATCATAGAAAGTCAGAACTCTTCATTGGGAGAAAGAGAATCATTTTCTTATTCATTGTTTGATGACGAGTTTCAATGAGAGTATAAATAGGCAGAATTGGTTAGATCAGAGAGATTCTCTAACCAATTGAATTACAAAGTAATTTAAATTAAAGGCTAAATAACCTTTTTGGATTACGTTAGTGATTTCCTCCCTTAATTATATCATTTTGAGTATTATAAATAATATAAAATGTGTGGTCTTAAAGACACAGTTCCTGTACAAATCTAATATGGTATCGGATTGGGGTTTGATCCCTATTTTCTTTTTCGTGGAGTTCTTTGCGGTGAACAGTATTGCACGCTACTTCTGCCTCTGTTTGGTAGCCATCCCGACGAACCCTATCCAACGACCTCGGCATTGGAAGTTGTGTCAATAGATGCTTCTACACACGCCTCCACGCACGACCCTTTCTTGGCACGTGAACTACTTTTTGGCCACACCCACTCATTGGCAACACTCCTCCCTCCGGGGACCCTTACCAACCAGTTTTTGGCACTACTTGCACTCTGAAGACCCTTCTAGCTATTGCTCCTTCATATCCAACAGCCAGACGACTCTGTCATGCCCTTTTTTGGTGACATCCAACTGCAGATTAAACTACTGCTAACTTCCCATCAATGGCTTTGACGATTCCACCCCTCTATCACATTTTCCAATGTGCTGTTGATTCGTTGTGAAAAATTGATTGGGACAACAAACTAGAGTCCACACCTGCCCCACATAGGAGTGTGACTATCTTTGCTAGTGAGTATATTGATTTCCTCCAGTTTTGAGCAGCCAAGCAACCTGCCTTGCCTGTTATTGTTGTGAAGTCTGGTAATCCTGTAGCCTTTTTCTCCCAGTTCTCTTCTCTTGGACCTTGAATACTTGATTCTGGTGCCTCTGGTCATATGACTAGTAACCAATTTTTATTCCCTCTCAATTGTCTTTTTCATACTCATTGTCTTATGTTACCTTGCAGATAACTCTCAAATTAAAGTTTGTGACATTGGTCAGACCCACCCACTCCACAGCCTTTATTTAAATTCTGTCTTATTTGTTCCAGGTTGTCCTTTCAATTTAATTTCCATTAACAAACTCATCTGTTCACTTGATTTCTCTTGGGCAATTTAGTTTGGAACAATTGCGTCTTTTGGTTCCTAGTCTCTCTACTCTTAAGTTATTATAGTGAGTTGTGTTAGTTAGGAAAACATGTTCTTCATTCTTATAGTCCTCGCGTCAATAAAAGTGTTTCATCCCTTTTTACTTTAGTTCACTTTGATATCAGGGTCCTAGTCGAGTCCGTTCCTCTTCAGCATTTAACTATTTGTCTTATTTGTTGTGTTGTCCTTTTAATTTAATTTCCATCTGAAAACTTGCCCGTTCACTTCATTTATCTTGGTCATCCAGTTTGGAAAAATTGCATCTTTTGGTTCCTAGTCTCTCTACTCTTAAGTCATTACAATGTGAGTCGTGTTAGTTAGGAAAACATGTTTGTCATTCTTATAGTCATCGCACCATTAAAAGTGTTTCATTCCCTTTTTCTTTAGTTCGTTCTGATATTTGGGTCCTAGTTGAGTTTTTTCCTCTTTAAGATTTTACTATTTTGTCACATTTATTAATGATTTTTTCTATTGTACTTGGGTTTTACTTATGATAAATCGTTTTGACGTTCTCTATAATGTCCGTCGTTACAATAACAATCTGTAATAAAATATACCAAAAAGAATATGAAATTTCAAAATTATAATAGTTTGAAAATACCTCATGTATAATAAAACAAGTTAAATAAACGAGTCGTTACAAAAAAAAACATTATCCTTAAAGATTGGTATGCTTGAATGTCGCCCCAATGGAATTCCTATGGACCCCAACATGAAGTGTCTTTTGGGTTAGGGGGAGCTACTGAATGACCCGGGAAGATATCACAGACTTATTGGTAAACTCAATTACCTCACTATCACTAGACTAGACATCACCTTTGCAGTAAGTGTGGTAAGTCAATTCCTCAATGCCCCTTGTGATAGCCATTGGGATGCTGTCATGCGCATCCTTAGATATATCAATCCTTAGATATATCAAGTATGCACCAGGTTGTAGACTCTTACATGAAGACAAAGGCAATGCGAAGATTGTTTCTTACTCTGATGCTGATTGGGTAGGATCACCATCAGATAGGAGGTCTACCTCTGACTCTTGGAAGGAAATTTGTTCTCATGCAGAAGTAAGAAGCAAAATATAGTTGCTAGACCCAGCATCGAAGCTAAATGCCATGCCATGGAAGTTGCTGCATTCAAAATTACATGGCTTAGGCAACTTCTCCTACAATTACAGTTTGGAGACACTTAAGTCACTAAGCTTATTTGTGATAACCAAGCCGCTCTTCACGTTGCTTCTAATTCAGTCTTCAATGAGCGGACTAAACACATAGAGATAGACTGTCACTTTGTAAGAGAAAAGGTGTTGTCTGGTGAAATCAAGACTCACTTTGTTGGTTCTAATGATCAATTGGCTAATATTTACACTAAGTCTCTTAGAGGACCTCGGGTTGAAACTATATGTGAGAAGCTTGGTGCATATGATATATATATATACTCCAACTTGAGGGGGAGTGATAGAATTAGTGATAGAATCTCTAATTAGTAGCTGGGTAGCCTTAGAATCAACAATCACATTTATTTGTATTTATAGTAAATATATTATTATATATACAGAGTTGTGAGATCTTGCTAAGACACAATTCAGAAAGTTTTTAGTATCATTATTGAGTATTATAAATAATAGGTTTAATTACCCAATTGTCGCTATAGTTTTCAAACTTATCCTTATTAGTCCTTATAGTTAATAAGTGGATTTTTTAGTCCCTGAAGTTTACATTTTAATTCCCAAAAGGTCCCTGCCGTTAAAATTCTTTAACTAACGGAGTTAAAAAATTTAACGACAGGGACCTTTTGAGAATTAAAATGTAAACTATAGGGACTAAAAGGGATAAGTTTGGAAATTATAGGGACTAAATGGATAATTAAACCTAAATAATATCATGTGTGATCTCAAAGACACAATTCCTGTACAAATCTAATACCCTTTAAAACTGTAATTGTGAGGTGTTTCACACATGTATATTCTTATTTATAATGAATAATAGTACAATATATGGAAACATAAAAAAGACTAATAATGAGAATAATTCCTAATTATCAGCTGTAAATAATTCCCTATTTAAAGTGATCAAATCATATCTTCAACGCTCCCCCTCAAGCTGAAGCTGGAGCATATGTCATATGAATAAAGCTTGTTACAGTTGCTGTCAACACAAAAGCCCTTGAGGGATTTAGTGAACATGTCAGCAAGTTGATCACTGGAGCTGACAAAGTCAATGATGATGTCTCCTGTGAGCACCTTCTCTCTCACAAAGTGACAGTCAATCTCTAATGCAATGTGAAGAACAACTTGATTGTCCAATATCAGTCTAGTATATGAGTGTCTCCAAATTTTAGTTGTTGGAAACAAGGTTATTGAACACGAAGTAGACTCTTGGGAATTCCGTAAACTTAAATCGTAGACTCGTAATAGTTTATTTCATGTAAAAAATGATAAAATACCTATAAATAACATGCTAATTCAATATTTCAACACCATAATAAGCAAAATAATAAATCTCAAATTCCACAATATTAAAATAACCAAGTTTAGTAGTACATCACTACTAGATAAGTTCAAACTACACCAAATAACACATAAATAATAATAAGTTCACACAGTTACAAAACATAAGTTCTTAAAATAACTAAAAAAGGACAAATGTCACTTAGATAATCCATAAAATAAATCAATAAAATGCAGTAAATTACATGAATGTTTTGGGTTAAATTTTTTAATTCCATAAACTTAGACTTAAACTCGCAAGTCTACTCCTAGATTACCAAAAAGCCAGTTTGTTAATGAGTTAACTTGGAAGATGGATGTGAACTTTAACTTGCAAGTTTGATAATCATGGTTGGAGAAGTTGACTAAGCCATGTAATCTTGCATGCAGCTGCTGCCATAGCACGACTCAGCTTCAACACTTGATCTAACAACTGTTTTTGCTTCTTGCTCCTCTAGGAGATCAAGTTCCATCCATTTAACCTCCTATCTGATGGTTTGGATAAACAGTACCAGGGGCGAATGAAAAGTAGCAGAAAAGCCAAATGAGCCAAATGACCCCGTTGGGGAGGGGAAAGTGACAACCAACCCCTGAAACAGGTAGAGGAAGGCCTAATGAGTTTGATGGTGAAAGAGGCTGGCAAGGTGGCACGTGGTGCTCATGCACTGACAGATCTGCAAGAGAAATGGTGTGTGGGAGTACATGAGGGCCCGGTTGACGTCACCGGTGCAGCATTGGACAGATCGATGTTCTCTATTGCTGGTGCCGGCAGTCCAACCTCAAATGGAGGTGGTCGTCAGGACAACCAGGGTGGCATCAGTTACTTCCGTTGAGGGCAGAAATAAACAGGCCCACAGGACATGGCCTTCTGATATCAACTTAAGTATCTGATTTGTATATTCTGAATGCCTGAGGAGAATGTTCCCTCAGCTGTGTATTTATAATGATCAACATTGAATACAACAACAATGGAATCCCTTAATAGTAGGATAAAACAATCTGAATCAATTACTTAACAATAGTAACTATGCAACTGAAATAATAACTTAAACAAGGAAACAAATCATATCTCAACAAAGAGAAAAAAAAAAGACTTAAATACCAAAAGAAAAAGGTTGAAAGTCAGAAAGACAGGTACTAAGTTGGGTTTATGTCACAATGCATCATAGTGGCTGTGATTTTCCATGATATTGGCTTTATGATTGCTGGCAAAACATAAAAACAGTGTAATTGACTTCCGATAGCAGCCACCTGTCACGACACAACCCTGCTGTAGCATCCCAACATGTAATTGACACTAGCAGTGGAATATCTTGATGTTTTTCCTAATTCAAAATAATGTGCTATAGCATTTGATCTATATATTTACTTTAAGGATGTCAGCATAATTCCTTTATTATTTATCAACATGAACATAGATGATAACCTGAAGATGTTCCAAGATAGTTTCCTGTATTTTATATTGTTTGGAAGATTGGCACAAGGATCATGTTTCCCTTTATACAATTTCACAGGTATATATTCTCTTTTGCAATTGGAGCTGGCCCTGTAACTGGTATCATTATACCAGAGCTTAGCAGCACCAGAACACGAGGAAAGATTATGGGGTTCAGTTTTTCTACTCATTGGGTAGGTATTGAAACTTCTCATGTGCTGTTTCCTCTATTGAAAGCTCTTTTTAGTTGGTACTTGTGATGAAATTTTTCTGGCTACTGATTTTAATTTGTCCCTTGTATCCAGGTTTGCAATTTTGTGGTGGGATTATTCTTTCTTGAATTGGTGGATAAATTTGGAGTTGCACCTGTATATGCCAGCTTTGGTGCAATTTCCCTGTTAGCCGCAACATTTGCCTATTACTTCATAGTAGAAACTAAGGGACGCTCTCTAGAAGAAATTGAACGATCCTTGAACCTAAAAGCTTAAACCTTATGATTTACTGATCAATGTATATAGGATGGAGATGGTGGATTTATTTTGAGGTTAAGCATCACTATGAGCTTAACTGACAAGAAAACCAGGATGTCTTGAGACTGCCTTCATAATGTAAAAGTGCAACTAAACTGCACGAGTTTGCATCTTTGCAACCTTGACTGTTTCTACATCTAGTCAATGTATAATGAAATCCTGATATTTTATTCCCATTCTTCTATCTTTGCGCGATGCGAGTAATTGTGTTAAAACTATGTAATTAGTGTTTAACTTCACTGGGTTTAGAAATTTTTTTTTTCTTTTTCTACTAATGTCATTTTTAAATTTTTCAGAGGGATTTATTGACAGAAGTGATTAACAAGGGATAAATTATTTAACTATCTATAACTTCTATAATTTAGAATGACCTTTTTCACTATTCATATGACTGGTATTTTGTTTTTCCAATTATATCCTTTACTTGGTAATGTGTGGTCATTTTTCAAGTTTGTTACATATGTTGGCTTATATTTTTTTAATGCAGCATTTTCATTTTGAATTTTTTAATCTCTTTTTAGTATACTTACTCATTCCCACGGTCTCCATAAAATCTGTCCACTGCTCCTCCTTAAGGTTTTGAATCTACGGCTGGAGATCAAACTTTACTGTTTTGAATTTAAGGTTGGAAGTGTACTTGATTTCTGGTAGTAGAACTGCCTATTAATGACTATAAATTGATAGTTTCTAGGTTCTTAATATCTATAAATCGGTAGTTCCTCAAACTAAAATATAACAACTAACCATGTAAAAAACAACTAAAGAGTACAATTAATTGTACGTTTTAATATATTCTATTACTAAAATTATGTACAAAAATAAAATGTTTCAGTAAAACATTAAAATAGATTATTGTAATGTTATTTAAATAAGTTATAGCTACATTCAAATAAATACCATAAAACTATATAGGCTTAATACTCAATTTGGTCCTCTAATTATATTTAAGAGTTCAATTGGATCATGATATTTTGAGGGCGAGCCCTGGTGCAGCGGTAAAGTTGTGCCTTGGTGACTTGTTGGTCATGGGCTCGAATCCGGAAACAGCCTCTTTGCATATGCAAGGGTAAGGCTGCGTACAATATCCCTCTCTCATACCTTCGCATAGCGAAGAGCCTCTGGGCAATGGGGTACGAAGTAATTGGATCATGATATTTTAAAAAACTTCAATCAAGTCCATTAATTTTTAAAATTGTCTCAATAAGTCATTTTCGTCAAATTAGATTGACATTGTTAGCATCGTAAATTCCGACGGTTTTTATGAATAGGGATTGTTTTAACTGTTATTATATTTATTATTATTTTAAAAATACTTATAATATTAAAGAATAAATTTTTTAAAAAGTGACATATAATTGTCACTATAGATTGTTTTAAACTCCAAAATTAGCGGACCATTCAACCCATTTCAACCACATGAAAATTCCTATACAACTCAATAGTCATCCAACTTAATTTGGTGACTTGTGCATAATAATTATTAATCAGCGCACCAACGTTTTCTCCCTATGTTCCAAGGGTGATGCTAGGTGCATCCAGCATTATTGTTGGTGCATCCAACATTTTAAGTGAATGGGCGAAAATGCTTTTCACTTAAAATTTAAAACTTGTACACCCAGTACTGTTCACGCATTCTGATGAGGACATGACCAAGAGCAAGGGCAAGGATCCACTTGAAGGACTTGGAGGACCTATGACAAGGGCTAGAGCAAGGAAAACCAATGAAACTCTTCAACAAGTGTTGTCCATACTATTTGAATACAAGCCCAAGTTTCAAGGAGAGAAGTCCAAGGTTGTGAGTTGGATCATGACCCAAATGGAGGAGGACTAAATGGCACCACTTTGTCTCAATTTTAGAGTGTTTAGTTTGTCTAAATAATGGCCCAATCCTTGTAAAGTTGGCTGACCAAAAATATGTTTTGGGTTAATCAACTAAAAGGGCTTTAGTTAGGTTTAGTTGAAGTTGTAATAAGGGCCCAATTGGCAACCTAGGCATCAGCCTTTTGGGAGACCAAATGGGGGCTGACTTGATGGCTGTTGGGGGTGACTTTTGGTTGCCACAATTTCAGTTACACTCAGCCATTAAGTTCTTTAATTTCCTAGGTTAATGGCATTAAGTTCTTTTAATTCTAGGTTAGTGGGCCATTACTAAAATCTAATGTAAAGCTTCCATATAAGCTGAACCATTTTATCAATAAACACAAGTTGAGTTTTATTCAGAAAATTAGAGTTTATCTCTTTTATCTTAGGGAGAGTGATTCTCCTAAATTCTTGAGTGATTCAAGAACACCCTGACTGTATCAAAGGACTTTCACAACCTTTGTGTGTTGCCCTCGCCGGAAAGAGTGATTCTTTCCTTCCTTTCATCTTCAACCTTGTTCTTTCAAATCATAATTCTAGAAAATCCACTTCTGCCCAGAATTATCTCGTGGCCATAACTCCCATTTTACGCACTCAAATTAAGTGATTCTTGAGCCTAAATTGAATTTCAAAACGAGACCTTTCACCTTGTTTTGGAATCACCTCATTTGGAGTCCCGTAGCTTGAGTTATTGCCATTTCTATATTTCTGTCCAGCCACCACTTAACCTACGTTTTACCATCCCATTCATCCATTTTATGCCAAGAATCACCTTATTAAGACCCACAAAATTAACCACCTTATTTTCCATCCCTTCCTTAATCAATTTCCGCATTTTCCATCAAGGTTTAATCCTAGACGATCCTAAGTCAGCCCTTGTGCCATGAGGGTTCATATCATTTGGTAATCAGAGCTCTGGTTCTAGGATCAACACTTCCTTTGTTGGAAATATTGGGTAACATCCTTCTTTATTTTTTCTTTGCCATTTATATTACCTTCTTGTTCATGTTCTTTTTTTTCTTTTAGGCTGAACCATTGCAAAAGTTAAGCCTTTTGATCTCTTTGTTACATAAAAAAAAAACATAAATTCGTATAAGCAAAAAAAAAAAAAAATTGGGCTGAATGGTTCATGCTTGAAGAACTTTTTTTTTTTAAAAAAAATCTCTTTAAGGTAATATATTGGTTGTATGAAGGATTGTTACTTGAATTCCTAAATTCTAAATTTTATTTCCTTCAATTGTGCCTAAAAACATTGTTAGCCTTTTTCTTGGTTAACCTTTTCCTTGTCTCTCTAGCCTTACCTTACACATATTGGTGAATTGTTCTTTGCTGTGGCCATAATCTCTTGAATTGCCTAAGAACTCAAGGGGAATTAGAGTGGTAAAAGGCAAGAGTGTTTTCATTAGAGAAAAGCCATAATTGTGTGATACACTTGAGTGGGTGAGGTATTCAAACAACAACTATAATTGTCTTGTTACGTTTGATTTGTTTGTTTGAGATGTCAGGTACTAATCCTAATGATGGAGTGGGGCTTTCGCAATTCCAAATGCAAGCTTTGATGCAACATTTGGAGAGGTTAATGAAACAACAAGATGATGCACTCTATGAGAGATTGGATCAAATGGAGAATAGAGATCATAATGAAGAAGAAAGGAGAAGAAGAGGGAATGATGGTGTTCCTAGACAAAACCGAATTGATGGTATTAAACTCAACATTCCTCCCTTTAAAGGAAAGAATGATCCGGAGGCCTACTTGGAGTGGGAGATGAAAATAGAGCATGTTTTCTCATGCAACAACTATTAAGAGGACGAAAAGGTGAAGCATGCCGCCACGGAGTTTTCCGACTATGCTCTTGTGTGGTGGAACAAGCTACAAAAGGAGAGATCAAGAAATGAAGAGCCAAGGGTTGATACATGGGCGGAGATGAAAAGGATCATGAGGAAGCGGTATGTGCCGGCTAGTTACTCAAGGGATTTGAAATTCAAGCTCCAAAAACTAACCCAAGGCAACAAGGGGGTTGAGGAGTATTTCAAGGAGATGGATGTGCTCATGATTCAAGCAAAGATAGAAGAAGATGAGGAGGTAACTATGGCTCGATTTCTTAATGGTTTGACTAATGATATTCGTGATATTGTTGAGCTGCAGGAGTTTGTTGAAATGGATGATTTGCTTCACAAAGCAATCCAAGTAGAGCAACAATTAAAAAGGAAAGGAGTGGCTAAAATGAGTTTTACCAACTTTGGTTCTTCTAGTTGGAAAGATAAAGGTAAGAAAGATGGGGCTAGTACTTCTAGTAGTTCCACACCTACCCCATCAAAAACTCGCTCAAAGTCCCAAGAGGAACCCTCTAAAAGGAGTAGAGATGTGAAGTGTTTCAAGTGCCAAGGCCTAGGACACTATGCATATGAGTACCCTAACAAAAGGTCCATGGTTCTTAGAGATTGAGAATATATAAGTGAATCCGATGTTGAAGAGGAAGAGGAGAGTGAGTACGAAGAGGAGACTCCGGAGGGAGATTTGTTGATGATTAGACGGTTACTTGGTGGTCAATTGAAGCATGAGGAGGAGAGCCAAAGAGAAAACATCTTTCACACTAGATGTTTAATCAATGGCAAGGTGTGCATGGTGATCATTGATAGAGGTAGTTGCACCAATGTGGCTAGTGCTAGATTAGTGTCAAAGCTACATTTAGCTACTAAACCACATCCTAGGCCATACAAACTTCAATGGCTTAGTAAGGATGGAGAGGTGCAAGTGAGGCAGCAAGTTGAAGTGGACGTTTCCATTGGGAAATACAATGATAAGGTACTTTGTGATGATGTTCCTATGGAGGCCAGTCACTTACTTTTGGGGAGACCATGACAATTTGATAAAAGAGCCAATCATGACGGTTACACCAACAAGATCTCTTTCATGCACCAAGACAAAAAGATTGTGCTCAAACCATTGAGTCCACAAGAAGTGTGTGAGGATCAAAAGAAAATGAGAGAAAAACTTCTTCAAGAGAAAAGAGAAAAAGAAAAAGTGAGCAAACACTTGAAAGTGAGAAAAAGAGGGAAACACTTGAGAGGAAAAAGAGTGAACAAAAGAAGAGTGAAACACTTGAAGTGAGGGAGAGCTATTTAGCGACAAAAAGTGAGGTCAAGAGGTTGTTTCGTGCTAAACAGTCACTATACATCTTGTTTTGCAAAAATCAGATTTTGACCACTAACACTTTTGATGATTTTGAAGTGCCTTCTAGTGTTAAAACTCTTTTGCAGGATTTTCAAGACATGTTTCCATCAAATGTGCCAAGTGGACTACCACCTTTGAAGGGAATTGAGCATCAAATTGATCTCATTCCGGGAGCTTCTTTGCCCAATAGGCCAGCCTATAGAAGTAATCCACAAGAAACCAAAGAGATTCAAAGACAAGTGGATGAACTCATTAGCAAAGGTTGGGTAAGAGATAGTATGAGTACTTGTGTTGTCCCGGTGATTTTGGTCCCTACAAAGGATGGGACATGGCGCATGAGTTACGATTGTAGAGCCCTTAATAACATCACCATTAAATATAGGCATCCTATACCTAGGCTTGATGATTTGCTTGATGAATTGCATGGTGCATGTTACTTCTCTAAAATCGATTTAAAAAGTGGATACAATCAAATTAGGATTAGAGAAGGGGATGAATGAAAAACTGCTTTTAAAACAAAATATGGTTTGTATGAATGGTTGGTTATGCCTTTTGGCCTAACTAACGCTCCTAGCACTTTCATGAGATTAATGAACCATATCTTGAGAGAGTTCATAGGAAAGTTCGTTGTGGTGTACTTTGATGATATTCTTATCTATAGCACATCACTTGATTTGCATATTGATCATTTAAAATCTGTCTTGTGTGTGCTTAAAGAAGAACAATTGTATGCCAATCTTGAAAAATGCATCTTTTGTACTAACCATGTTGTGTTTCTTAGATTTGTTGTAAGTTCAAAAGGAGTGCAAGTTGATGAGGAGAAGGTTAGGGCTATTCAAGAATGGCCTACACCTAAGTCCGTGACCGAGGTAAGGAGTTTTCATGGCTTAACAAATTTTTATAGACGATTTGTGAAGGATTTTAGCACATTGGCAGCACCTCTCAATGAAGTGCTCAAGAAAAATGTTGGTTTCAAATGGGGAGAGAAACAAGAAGAAGCTTTCAATGTTCTTAAGGAAAATCTAACTAATGCCCCCATACTTGCGTTGCCAAACTTTCAAAAATCTTTTGAAATTGAGTGTGATGCTTCAAATGTTGGGATTGGGGTTGTGTTGATGCAAGAAGGTCATCCAATTGCTTATTTTAGTGAAAAGTTAAGTGGTCCTACCCTTAACTATTCAACTTATGATAAGGAGTTGTATGCCTTAGTACGGGCTTTGAAAATATGGCAACACTACCTTTATCCCAAGGAATTTGTCATTCATAGTGACCATGAGTCCCTCAAATATATCAAGGGGCAAGGCAAGCTTAACAAAAGGCATGCGAAGTGGGTGGAATTCCTAGAGCAATTCCCTTATGTTATCAAACATAAAAAGGGAAAAGGTAATATTGTAGCCGATGCTCTTTCTCGGCGTCATGCATTACTTTCTATGCTTGAAACAAAATTGATTGGTCTTGAATGTTTGAAAAGCATGTATGAAAATGATGAAACTTTTGGAGAAATTTTTAAAAATTGAGAAAATTTTTCAGAAAATGGTTTCTTTAGACATGAAGGCTTTCTTTTCAAAGAAAACAAATTGTGTGTGCCTAAATGTTCTACAAGAAACTTGCTTGTTTGTGAAGCACATGAAGGAGGTTTAATGGGGCATTTTGGGGTCCAAAAGACTCTAGAAACATTGCAAGAACATTTTTATTGGACACATAGAGTTTTGATCAGGGTATGCAATTTCCCAAAGTTTACTCTTTAGAGTTACTTTACCACAAACATTAAGTTCCTCAAATCGCTTAGATATGATTTCCATCTCTTCCTTTATGGTCACTTGGGGCTCAGATAAACCCTTGGTCTGAAAAACTTAGTCTCCTTTAAAACATATGGATTGAATCTAGTGGGATGCTACCAAGAACATATTTAGATAGCTCACATGCACAAGGAAGACCGTGCGTAATTCTCACGCACACCCCCAACGAGAAGGATTCTTGCCAGCATAATGTACACGCTCATACTCAGTAGCAATCTGATTTAAAGCATACCTTGAAACCATGCCAAGAAGCCTCTTGTATAAGGTAACTTTAAAAACATGTCCAACCACATGTGTACTTGTTTCAAAGGATGCTTTAATTTTAGTGTGTTGCAGCGTGATCATGTTGTTCATGGCATCCCAAGCACTACATAGGTCTCGAAGGCTATTCTGTAATACTCTTTTTAAAGCCCAATGAGAAGATTCAACCCTATATTTGAAATGCACAAAAAACAATAAACAAATACAATAATTAAAATCCATCAATTCATCAACCCTAATAGAAAAAATTGAACATTTTCATAGTTGTTTGTTGTTATGTTTCCTAAGTGCATCACCTTATTCGTCCAGGCTATAACAAATTTTTCCTTGTGGGGAATTATCCATGTTTCGTTAACATAGTCAACAAACATTGGCCAGGGTGAACGAGAAATTTCAAACTTCTTAAGAAAATCATCGAACTGATGTTCCGAAGGACAATCAACCAAACTTTCCCAGGCATCCATCACATACTCCCAAGCATTTTTTTGACCAATTTGGGATTTACATTTTGCCTTGACATTTTTGTCGATATGAAACCTGCACAACAAGTTTGTACACTCAGGGAATACAGTTTTCACTGCATTCATCAATGCTAGGTCTCTGTCAGTCACAATAACTCCACATGACAAACATACAACACGTAATCGCACTATACATATAATATCATACAAAACTCAACGTAATCTTTTACTGCATACCATTTTATAAACACTACAATTCATAACCATATATATTAAAAACCAAAAATCCTATATCAATCTACATACGAATTATTTCAAATACACATATAAATAAATAATTTTTATTTACAAAATTACATACAAACATATTTATAATAAAAAAAATTAAAACTTTAAACAATTTTTACAAATTTCAAAATCTGTATACCATACGGATCAAGTTGATCCGTATAAACCATATGGAACAACTTGATCTGTAAGGTTTATATGGTTGATCCTTATAAACCATATGGATCAAGTTGATCCGTAAGGTTTATATGGATCAACTTGATCCGTATAAACCATACGAATCAACTTGATTTTTATATGGATCATGTTATCTGTATCTTTAAATTCAACATACAGATCAACTCACTTAGGGAAACCAGCAACACCAACCCGCGTACCTGGTGTACCTCCAACGATGAACCAACCACCACAACAACGGGATAACATTCTCTGTTGGTTTTGCATATTTGGAGGGTGAACGTGTTAATAATGTGGTATGGGCTCTAGAACATTTTCGAGGTCTTTTTCTAAGACGTGATGCCCTCCCTAGAGTAATTATGACCGAAAGAGACCTAGCATTGATGAATGCAGTGAAAACTATGTTCCCTGAGTGTACTAACTTGTTGTGCAGGTTTCACATCGACAAGAATGTCAAGGCAAAATGTAAATCCTTAATTGGTCAAAAAAGGCATGGGAGTATGCCATGGATGCCTAGTTTGGTTGATTGTCGTTCTGAGCATCAGTTCGATGATTGTTTTAAGAAGTTTGAAATTGTTTGTTTCCCATGGCCCATGATTGTTGACTATGTTAACGAAACATCGATAATTCCCCATAAGGAAAAATTTGTTACAACGTAGATGAATAAGATGATGCACTTAGGAAACACAACAAGTCAACAACAAACAGGTATGAAAATGTTAATGTTTTTGTGTTAGGGTTGATGAATTGATGGTTTTTAATAATTTTATTTGTTTAATGTTTTTTGTATATTTGAAATATAGGGTTGAATCTGCTCATTGGGCTTTAAAAAGAATATTACAGAATACCCTTAGAGACCTATGTAGTGTTTGGGATGCCATGAACAACATGATCATGCTGTAACATGTAACATCCCAGTTTTTCGTAAATAAATTTAAAAAAAGCTTTTTAGTAAAAATAAATAAATAAATAAATATAGAGCAAATAATAGGTTGAGTACCCTAGGTATAAATTATGTTAAGTCAGCTGTCTCCTTTTTGGCCTCATTTTCGTTTTTCCCTTCTCTTCTCAAAACCCTTTCTTTTTCCCGCAGCCCACCAAACCTCTCAGAAAAACGACGATCTTGAACTTGTTCAGCATTGGATCGTCGTGAAATTTGAGTATCATGTTCGCAACCCAATTCCGAACATTATCACCGTTGGGAATTTCAAAATCATATCTGAGTTTAGAGGAAAACCCTTCGCATTGTAGCATTTTAATTTCCCGCAGAAACCCAAAACTGTCTCGGTAAAACTACGATCCCAGTTTCGTTAGCCGTTGGATTTTCATGAGATTTGGATATGTTGTTCAAAATTCAATTCCGCACACTTCCACCGTTGGGATTTGCGAGACAATATTCGTGGAGGGAGAAAAAGGAATCGCATGAAGACAGTACAAGTGGAGGTTTCAATCTCTTCTCCGTCTCTCTGACGTTTGGGAATTCTATCGGAGCAGTCGGAGGAATAATTGAAAGAATTTCAGGGAACCGCTAGAGATGTTGCTATCGCTGGCTGAAGACACGTGAGTCCGCTCAGAGGTAAGGGATGAGTTATTCACAGTTGGGGCTTAGTGAGAACATGTGTAGGGATCCTTAGAGGATTAAATTGGGGTTTTATTTTGAGATGTTTATTAAATTGCAATTTTTCCTTTATGATTATAAATAAAATATTGATGTCCTAATGAAAATTGCTTGATAAATTGTGCTCTTGATATTTGTATATTTCGACCTATGATTTTGATATAATTGTGTAATATTATTTAAGGGTTTTAGTCCTAATGTTGTGATAGTCTTTTATATAAATTGTTATATTGAGGATATGAAATGATGATTCAAATTGTGAGTATGTGATGAATTGTAGAAGAACATGTTGCTTTGAGATTATAATATTGTTATTGAGATTGAGTATAAGTGTAAAGTTCAACATGTGTTAATTTGTGAGATACGTGTAAACATGTGATGGTGAATTGTGATACTATGAGATGTGAAATTGTGAATGAGTTCTACTTGTGGATAAGTGTGTAGTTAACACTTGATGTGAAATTACTTGTGTTGTAAGCTATGAATTGTACAATAACCCGACCAGCGTTATCTTGAGAAAAGCGTTGATACACAGTGTTAAAGAGAAAATGTAGGTTTCCTATTTAGGAACTAGTGTTAAATCGTAGCGCAATTGTGTTGAACGTGTTTAAAACACGAGTGTAAGGTCGTGGGTATTGTATAATTCATGAGCAGTGTCTGCATGTAAAAAAAATTATTTTAGGGGTTGGACCTGAATCAGGAGGGAGAGGCCCTGACGGACTCTTCGGAGTGTAGGCCTTGGGGGTCACCAGGTTTGAGTGCTCCTTTAAGCCTATGCTGATCCCATAAGGTTGGAGCATTCTCGCAAAACATCGTGACCCTAATTGGTCTCCCTATGATCTTACTTAGTGAGAGTGACCTGACAAACCCATTGTGTGGTGTGTCTTGTTATGTACTCCTAAGCGTCCTAGGGTGGTTTTTCACTGACATGGTACCACATTGCATATAGGATTGAGTCTTAGCATAACTATTGCATATGCTTGCTAATTGATGTGTTATTATATCTTGATCGAAGTGTGCGATTCTTGTGTAATGTGATTGATAATTGAAAAGTGAATTTTGAATGACGAAATGATGAAGTTACGTGAGCTATGTTTAAGCAAGTGGTATCTCATTTATATAATATGTATATTTAATTGTCTTGTTTCTCTATTAGCTAGGAATGTGATAACTCACTCTCTGTGTGTTGTTGTGTTTGGATCCTGTGATGATCTTGAACTTGTGTTCGGGGGAGCAGATGAATAGGTGGATGACTATGAAGAACCTCATGCTAGAGGACACGGGAACACAACGCTCTGATAGGATGTGACATTAGGATATAGGTTCTATATTAATTGTATGAAGCTTTGACGACCTTGTTGAGTCGAGAATACTTTATTATTTATTTGGACAAGTTTGAATATGATGTAGAAGAAAATGAATGTGAGCCTTTTTCCCCTTTGAAAGACTTGTTTAAAAAAAATGTTTTAAAAATACTTTTAATTAATATTAGAATTTTTTTTTATTCCTTATTAGTATATATGTGAGGGGTAGAGGGTGTCACACAACACACTAAAATTAAAGCATCCTTTGAAACAAGTACACATGTGGTTGGACATGTTTTTAAAGTTATCTTATACAAGAGGCTTCTTGGCATGGTTTAAAGGTATGCTTTAAATCAGATTACTGCTGAATACGAGCATGTACATTATGCTGGGAAGAATCCTTCTCGTTGTGGGTATGTGATGAGAATTACGCACGGTCTTCCTTGTGCATGTGAGCTATCTAAATATGTTCTAGGTAGCATCCCACTTGATTCAATCCATATGTTTTGGAGGAGACTTAGTTTTTCAGACCAAGGGTTATCTAAGCCTCAAGCGACCATAACGGAAGAGATGGAAACCATATCCAAGCGATTTGATGAGCTTGATGTTTGTGGCAAAGTCACCCTAAAAAGTAAACTCCAGGAAATTGCATACCCTGATCAAAACTCTATGTGTCCTCCTCCAGAAAAGGTCAACACTAAAGGTGCACAAAAGAAACCGATGAACATAAACCAAAGATCAACAAAGCGTGATTCGTCTTACTAGGAGTATGTTGATGCTTTACATTCTGTGCAAAATAGTAATTCTTCAATGAAGCGTAGTGCATCATCTTCTGACCAGGCCATTCCAAGAAGGATCATGCCAATGTTGGATCAATTTCATCCGTTCATTCATGATTTCATTGAAAACATTGTGGATGTCAAACCTGGCGATAATTGTGGATATTGTGCAATTGTTGCTTTATTAGGTATGGGTGAAGATTAATGGTCCTTGGTGTTGAACCATTCGCTTAAAGAACTTTCCAAATGGTCAGATGATTATATCAACCTCTTTGGTGGCACAGACAGATTCGAGGAATTAAGGAGGTCCCTACTTGCTGATGGATTATCCATGATATGTAATTTATGTGTTGTATTTTTAGAATTACTATAATGGATAAATGTGATTTGTATATTTTTTTTATTCAAGTTACTATGGATAAGTGGATGGATACAACTAAGATGGGATATGTCATTGCATCAAGGTATAATGTAATCCTTGTATCCTTGTCTCTGCAACAAAGCATGGCTTTCTTTCCTCTTAGAAGTCAATCACCAACAGATTCTTCTGTGCATCGCATAATATGTATTGGTCACGTCTATGACAATCATTTTGTGCAGGTACATTCATAATAATCCCATATTTTTAAAATTTATGCAATTATGTATTATAATAACTTTAAATTGTTTGTGCATGTATAACAATTTTATTTAAAAGACCGTTGTCCTTTACCGCCTATACCATTCTTATGGTCTAGGAATTGTCATCCTCAGGCAAAGCAGTGGCCAACTCCATATATTAGTAGGATGCATCAGTACAGAAATTTGATGATGTTGAAAAGAGACTATGTTAACATAAGTGACGAGTGAACATTTAGGTTGTTGTGACTTTGTAATGTCCTACATTAATATATAATTGTTAGACTGCATATTCAGCTATTTATCACTATCGCTGTTACGTTAAAATTAACATGACTAGGGTCTACTGATACGTTTAAAGCATTACGTAATTTAAAATAAGTACACATTTAAAATAAGAAACGGAAATGTCGTCAAGGCATGTGCAGGTGCAGGTGTTTCTTCCATAGCTGCTGCTGTTGCCACTGGGACCTCAGGGATATGTGACTCCACATATGTGTCATCCTACGTCACAAGTGGATGTATGGTCAGATCCCCTAGCTGTGTCGATGTCATGAATGGATGCGAAATCATGTAGAACTAGTGGATGTAATCAGATGCACATTGTCCTGACACAACACAAATTTGTCCCACTGCTGTAAGATAGTTAGAAAAATGCATCAACCTATCGTCAATATCTTCAAATGATAACATTGAACCCGTAGTCTGTGGAGGAATGGTCTTAACATATCCAAATTGCCGCACCACCCTCTCTGGTCGGTGTCTGACGACAATGGGACCCCATTGTATATGACCTGAAAAGCATGAAATCAGATCAAAATCCCGCACTACACGGTGGTCACCGTAAGGCATCCAGCAAACATCAGCAATCGTCGGTCCATCTAAACGTTTTCGATACGTCGATGCTGGTAATGACTTTGAAGAAGCCTTCGTAGAAATTCACCGGCAGGCACGTGGTGACATCTCATCATAGTATAGATCAGTCAAAGACTCGACAATAGAGGGAAAATGCTCATATATCCAACATTACACAGATTAGATCAAAATAAAACAAATATCAAATTAACATATTAAAAACATATTAATAACATTTTAAAAACAATTTGAAATTCTGATACTGGGGACAGATGTCGTACAGGATGTCACGACATCGCGCTTCAGAACATGCAGCTTGTATATGACCGTATGAACAGATTAAACAAGTAAATAACACGAGAATTGTTAACCCAGTTCGGTGCAACGTCACCTACATCTGGGGGCTACCAAGCCAGGGAGGAAATCCACTAAAATAGTGTTAGTTCGAAGATCTAACAGCCACTGTTTACAACCTTCTCACCTAACCACTACCCGTGCAATCTCTACCTAAGAGCCACTCTTAGATATGAGAAACCCCTCTCACTCCCTCTCAATCACTCTCCCGTGTTTACAATTAATTCAAATACACACCAGAGATTGCTCTCTGAACAATAGAGATCAACTCCACACACTTTAGAGATCAACTCTACACACTCAGGTCCAACACTTGATGTTAGGGTGACATCAAGGTGGCTCACAAAACACTCAAGTCCCAAAACTCACAAAATAACTCTTCAATCCCGGACTTGGTGGAAAACTCGTGCAGCCTTCATGTTTATATAGCAGTGTGTGTTTCTGGGCTGCAACTACTTGTGCTGGATGAGATCTATCATTTTCCTGAAAATCTGCACTTAAAGATCTAAAAGATACAGTTTGATCTTTTAGTTTTTATCTTTAATCTTTAATCCCTGAACGAACTATTCAAGTTTGTAATTCGAACTTTAATTATCTTTTAATTCGTTCCTAAAGATAGATCGCCAAATCTGTTGCTAACTGCACATTAATCTGTTAAAGATATAACAGATTTATGTGTCCAGTATTTTCGGGCCGGATGTCAGGACATCGTGTCCGACATCGTGGATCCTGCACACTCTATAACAGATTTATGTGTCCAGTATTTTCGGGCAGGATGTCAGGACATTGTATCCGACATCATGGATCCTGCAGCTTCAATTCTTCATTTGACATTTTATCTTGCCTTGTGCATTGTGCAGCCCGATCTGATTCCTTGACATAACGTTGGACATCATGTGCAGCAACTCCAGCTTTCCTTCATTGTCTAAGTGCTTTATGTTTTAACAAAATCTTAGCCAATCTTTTAAACACTCAGTAGAGCTAAGCACTAACAATCTCCCCCTTTGGCAAATTTTGTCTAAAACATACTTAGACACTTCCTGAGCAGGTACGAGCAGTTATGCAAGTGGGATCAGCAACTTTCATTATCAGAGTAATCAAGCACAGCGGAATTGGTAATGGCGACAGCAAAATTCTGCAAGTTGCAAGTCGTTTCCAGGATGTCAAGACATCTCACGTGACATCAGCTTTCTGCTCCCCCTGTCTCCATGCTCCTACTGCTGTGAAGCAGTTCACTGCAGCATCTTCTATCAGCTACTAGTCTTTTCCAGGATGTCAAGACATCTCATGTGACATCAGCGTTCTGCTCCCCCTTACTGCAGCATCTTCTATCAGCTTACATCAGTCATCATCAGCAGCAGCAGTCTCAGTCATCATCAGCAGCAGCAGTCTCCCCCTCAAAATCATGAATCATGCATACATCGTATCATACAACTCCCCCTCAGAATCATGAATCATGCATACTACTATTACTCCCCCTTTTTAGACAGAATTTGACAAAAGTAGAGTGCATGCAAATATTACAGACCAATAGCAAACTAATTGTTCAAAGGGACATGCCCCTATAACTAGTAAGAGTAAAAGGCAAAAATAAAGGTCTGATGGTCATGGGGTGGCTTCAGAATCATCATCATCTGATTCTGTATCCTCTGCTGCATCTTCCTCTTCCTCAGCTGCCTCTTCTTCTTGCTCAGCTGCTTCTTCTTCCTCAGCTGCTTCACCATCATCAATGCCACTGTCTGTGAGTCTTTCGATCAGCCGTTCCAGCTCCATTTTCTTCTCTGTGGTGGCTTTGATGGTTGCTTCCAGCACCTTGCATGTGTCCTTGAGTTCAGCAATCAAGGCATCCTTGGACACAGCACCTGAAGCAGCAGCTTTCCCTGATGTCGAGACAATGTCTGGGACATGTGTCCCCTCAAACAGTTTGTAATGCAGGGATAGAGGAGATTCTCTCTTCATCACAGAGTCAATGTTGTTTAAGATATTGGGATGTTGACTCAACATAATGCCACACAATACAGTTGGGAAGACAATGGGTAATTTGACAGCAAAAGATTCTGAATGCTTAACAGTTTGATCAAAAATATAGTTTCCAAAATTAAATTTGGACTTGGTTCCAACAGCATACAGAAATTTACCCAAACCTGTGGCAACAGTGGAAGTGTGATTGGTGGGTACCCAGTTTGCAGCGCCAATCCTATGCAGGATTGCATATTTCACACTTAGCTTCCCTGCAGAAAGCTTCCCTTTCTTTGGCCAATGCTGGACTCGTTTGGCAGTGATTTCCTTGGCAATCTGATGCTCAGAAACATCAATATCCACCACTCCTTCAGTTGGTCTGCCCAGGTATTTGTTGATTACAGCAGGGGAGAATCTAACACATTTTCCTCTGACAAACACTTTCTGATACTCATCACTTTTTCTGTTTGTTATGTCAGAGGGAATGTTGACAATGAATTCCCTGACTAGACTTTCATAGCAATCTCCCAACTTGGTG
>NC_041014.1:4392212-4423677 GCF_004193775.1 Glycine soja | reverse complement strand
CGGACAATATCTGAACAATACAGAATTGTCACCAAATGAACGAAAAAAGAAGGAAAGGGAACCACGACCTAAAATAGTCTTCTCCCTTTGATTACCAACCAAAATCCCGTGCGCTAGCGACTTTTTTTCTCGCCCCGCACTAAACAAAAACAGAAAAAGAAAAAAGCCAGAAAAATCAAAAGCCAAAAACACACAAAAGAAGAAACCACCAAAAGAACCCATTCCCAAGGGAAGCCCTATTGATCCATGATCACGCGTGTAATTTTTGATTTGATAGGAAATAATTTGCAAAGTCAAGTTATGACATATCTATGGTTCGGAATTAGGATGAAACACTTACCTGTGCGAGATTGATACACTTTGAGTGGATTTCTTCTATTTTGTCGAACCCAGTGTTTCCTCTAAATGATCATTTAGAAACGAAATGCTAACATCCAAAATCTCATTTATGGTTATGGGAGATTTCATCAGCAGACTCTCCTTCCCCGGTAGACGCATTGTTTTTCACTCAAAAAAGCATATGCTGCTCTAAATCAGTTGGAATATTTGTCTCCTTGCTAAAGCATGTTTGCATTTTAGTGGAGAAAACACCGAGACTTTTTCAAATCTCACAAGTTATCCAGAACTACGTAGGTCTGAGTTCCTCATTGGAGGATACGTAGGAGCAAGAGCCTCGCTTTTGTCGACCACACCGCCTTTTGTTGCCATGACTCAAGAGCTGGTAGCCCGCAGAGACACCTTACGGTTATCCGCACCTCGTCATTCAGTGACCCCAAGTGTGATTCACGAGCAGAGACCAATATGGTCATCTGCGCCCTTTCCGGAGATGTCAGCATTTTCCGATGGAGACTTTTCAAGTCTCACAAGTTATCAAGAACTACGTAGGTCTGAATTCCTCATTGGAGGATACGTAGGAGCAAGAGCCTTGCTTTTGTCGGCCGCCCCATAATCTTTGTCATACTGACCCTGAGGTCATGTGACATGCACCCTTGTATCATCCAGAGGCGGCGGGCCCGATGATACGCGGAGATACCTTACGGTTATCCGCACCCTTTTGTCATCCAGAGGCGGCGGGCCCGATGACAAGCAGAGACCAAGTTTGGTCATTCTGCACCCTTGTATCATCCATAGGCGGCGGGCCCGATGATACGCGGAGATACCTTACGGTTATCCGCACCCTTTTGTCATCCAGAGGCGGCGGGCCCGATGACAAGCAGAGACCAAGTTTGGTCATTCTGCACCCTTGTATCATCCAGAGGCGGCGGGCCCGATGATACGCGGAGATACCTTACGGTTATCCGCACCCTTTTGTCATCCAGAGGCGGCGGGCCCGATGACAAGCAGAGACCAAGTTTGGTCATTCTGCACCCTTGTATCATCCAGAGGCGGCGGGCCCGATGATACGCGGAGATACCTTACGGTTATCCACACCCTTTTGTCATCCAGAGGCGGCGGGCCCGATGACAAGCAGAGACCAAGTTTGGTCATTCTGCACCCTTGTATCATCCAGAGGCGGCGGGCCCGATGATACGCGGAGATACCTTACGGTTATCCGCACCCTTTTGTCATCCAGAGGCGGCGGGCCCGATGACAAGCAGAGACCAAGTTTGGTCATTCTACACCCTTGTATCATCCAGAGGCAGCGGGCCCGATGATACGCGGAGATACCTTACGGTTATCCGCACCCTTTTGTCATCCAGAGGCGGCGGGCCCGATGACAAGCAGAGACCAAGTTTGGTCATTCTGCACCCTTGTATCATCCAGAGGCGGCGGGCCCGATGATACGCGGAGATACCTTACGGTTATCCGCACCCTTTTGTCATCCAGAGGCGGCGGGCCCGATGACAAGCAGAGACCAAGTTTGGTCATTCTGCACCCTTGTATCATCCAGAGGCGGCGGGCCCGATGATACGCGGAGATACCTTACGGTTATCCACACCCTTTTGTCATCCAGAGGCGGCGGGCCCGATGACAAGCAGAGACCAAGTTTGGTCATTCTGCACCCTTGTATCATCCAGAGGCGGCGGGCCCGATGATACGCGGAGATACCTTACGGTTATCCGCACCCTTTTATCATCAGAGGCGGCGGGCCCGATGACAAGCAGAGACCAAATTTGGTCATTCTGCACCCTTGTATCATCCAGAGGCGGCGGGCCCGATGATACGCGGAAATACCCGAGTGGTTATCCGTATAAACATTCTTTTGCTATCTGTAAGACAGAACGCTTGATAGCATGCAGAGACTGACATAGTCTTCTGCACCTTTTGTTCCTCCGGGAACAACAAGTCATTTACACGCGGAAATTTCATGGTCACCCGCGACTCTCGTCAACCGAGAGGAGCGAAATTAGTGTCATACACTGATTTTCGTCCGAGGACCTTTGCTTGATGACATGCGACCATTCTTTGGTCCTTGTGAGGTGCTTGGCATCCATCATTAGGCAATTTGTGAAATTCTAGGAACGACAAGTCATGGTCGCCCGCGACTCTCGTCAACCGAGAGGAGCGAAATTAGTGTCATACACTGATTTTCGTCCGGGGACCTTTGCTTGATGACATGCGACCATTCTCTGGTCCTTGTGAGGTGCTTGGCACCCATCATTAGGCAATTTGTGATATTCTGGGAACAACAAGTCATTTGCATGTGGAGATTTTATGGTCACCCGCGACTCTCGTCAAATCGAGAGGAACGAAATTAGTGTCTTATCTTTACTTTCCTTTTATCTCCAATAAAAGACAAGTAAAGAGGGGCAACTGTCATACCCTAATTTCGTCCGGGGACCTTTGCTTGATGACATGCGACCTTTCTTTGGTCCTTGTGAGGTGCTTGACACCCATCATTAGGCAGTTTGTGAAATTCCAGGACATGCCGGAAAATCAAAAAAAATATTGATGCACAATCCGTAAGTTTTCGTGACACACCGGAAATCAAATGGAAGCATCGTTGCATAATTAAGTGAGGTTCCGTAACATTCCGTAAGTCAAAAAGGGGATGGTTATGTAATCTGCAAGGTTCCGTAACATTAAGGAAAGAAAACAAGTATCGTTACGGAATTCGTAAGTTTCCGTAACTTTACGAAAAAAGAATCACCAAAAAAGCAGAGGGGGGTGTACTTAGTAAAAATGGGGGTGCAAATAGCACCCAGGCCCACTTGGGCCCTCCAGAATATTCCTCCAGAAGGCTGTTGCTTCTGGAGGAAGCAACCTGGCTCGCCTGGGCGAGCTGAGCTCGCCTGGGCGAGCTGAGCTCGCCTGGGCGAGCTGGGCGGCAACCACCTCCCCTATTTTGCTATAAATAGGGGAGGAAGTGAAGAAGAAAAGGGTTCAGCCCCTTTGGCACTTCTCTCTCTTTCGAATTTGCTTGGAAAAATCGTTTCCGTGAAGAAAATCTAAGCCGAGGCGCTTCCGAAACGTTTCCGTAACGTTTTCCGTGAAGAATTTCGCAAAGGTTTCAACCGTTCTTCGACGTTCTTCATTCGTTCTTCATCGTTCTTCGATCTTCAACGGGTAAGTACCTCGAACCAAGCTTTTCGATTCATTCTATGTACCCGTAGTGGTCCACATTGTGTTTCGTGCATTTTTATTCTCGTTTTGTTTACTTTTTATACCCCCTGTTGACGTGCTTAAGCCATTTTACTTAAGTCATTTCTCGCTTAACTTAAAAATAAAATAAATTTCCACCGAACGTTTGAATTGTATTATCCATTAACTTCGGTTAAAATAAATTCCGACCGTTCGGTCGTGCCGTAACCACGTTGGAAATCAAAAAGAGGTAAAAAATAATATAATAATCAAAAAGACATCTTTTAGTAAAATAAAGCGGAAAATCAATCGGACGTTTTCTCTTTGGGATTTCTCATTCTTAATCGAATTGATTAATAACTAAAGTGAAACTAAAGGCTAAAATCAATTTGCCTAGTCAAGCTCGTCCATAAAAATAGGCTTTTGAAGTTTGTCATTTCATTTTTCTCACTAAGTAAAATGGATCATTTTTAAGGTCCAACGCCTTAAAATGATCACCTCTTAAAGTAAAAAAGAATCACTTGATAAAAAAGAACTACGTAGGTCTGATTTTCTCATCCCAAATTGAGGAATACGTAGGAGCAAAGGGAAACACCCTTGTCGACCACAAAAAGAGAAAATATAAAAAGGGTATAAAGGATATAGAGACATAAAAAGGGAACATAAAAAACCAAAGTCATGTTTGCGCATTCGATTAAAGGCTGCCGTCCCTTGGGGCGGACGTGTGGGGTGCTAATACCTTCCCCGTGCGTAAATACAACTCCCGAACCTTTCACTTAAAAGTTCGTAGATCGCGTCTTTTCCGGTTTTTCCGACGTTTTCCTCAAATAAACGTTGGTGGCGACTCCGAGCGTATTCCTTTCGTGGAACACGCATCCCGCGAGTCACGCGTCGCCCTCCCGCCGAAGGGTAGGTTGCGACAGATAGTTACTTCCATACTTCAACTTGACTTAATGAACCTTTTTTCGTAAAGGCATGAGCTTGGTTCAACCCCATAATCCAAGGAATGGCAATTCTGATTGCCAATACTTCGACAACATTTCATAGACATGAAAGACTCGGGAATACGTATGCTATGCATGGAAAATGTAATTATGAGATTAAGATGCCCGAAGAAACATCATTTCCTAGTTAACTACGCATTAGGTATCATGCTCAATCATTTTGTTTTGTTGTTGTGTTTTTTTTTTAGAAATGGGTTTATGTTCATTATGATGCCATGAAGAGATGTTTATGTGATGCATGATATGAATGCATTTACAGACACGAGAGCCCGGAAAATTATCTCTTCTTACTTGCGCATTTGGGGGCGCAGTGCCCCATGTGTGCAGTTAAGAAGGTGATATGGTTCTTCCGGCTTCCCATGACAAAAGACGAGACCAACATACAACGCGTGCGTGATGACATGATGTAGATGCGCAAAACCATAACACGGGAATGTACACAGTATGGAAATATCCACAGATAATTATACAGCAAAGGCATACATGACATTTAGGTTATATGCATGGCAGTGTTTATAAGGCACGCAACGTGTTTGCTTCGTGCCCCTATTTTAGGGACCTAAATGGGAGGAACTAAAAGGCTTTTAGTGATAATTCCCAAGGTGGTCATATCTCTCTTGATGGTTTCTAGAGGTATCATCCCCTTCAAAAAACATATTGCGGTAGTAGGGACTACCAGCAACAATATGTTATCAAAGAGAAAAACTCTAGATGAGGGTTCACTGTTATCAAGCAAGTCGAAGACCCAACATGACCACAGATTCACCTCCACTCCTTATGTTCCCATGGACCCGGGTATAGGCCCCTTTTCAACTCACCGTGTGTACAAATAGTGTTGGTGTTTGTGTGCATCAAATGAATAAATAACTATCTCATGCATACATTTCAAAAATACACTAAAAGCATCAAAGAGTTATATACAAGAACGTAAGAGAAATAAGAGGAAAACCAACAAAAGAGGAAGTCATGATATTGCACGAGATTAGAAGGCCTAACTCTCTAAAAACAGTCCCCAGTGGAGTCGCCAACTGTCGCAACCTACCCTTCGGCGGGAGGGCGACGCGAGGGCTCACGGGTGCGTCTTCCAAGAATGGAAAATGCGCGGAGTCACCACCAACGTTTATTCGAGGAAAACGTCGGAAAAACCGGAAAAGGATGTGGTCTACAAACTTTAAGTGTGAAAGGTTCGGGAGTTGTATTTACGCACGATGAAGGTATTAGCACCTCACACGCTCGTCACAAGGGACGCAACCTTTAATCAAGTGTGCAAATATGACTTCAAATTATTTTATTTTCCCTTTCTTATGTTTTTATGTCTTTTTACGCTTTTTTGTATTTTTTATCTTTTTGTGGTCGACAAGGGTGTTTCCCTTGCTCCTACGTATTCCTCAATTGTGATAAGGAAATTAGACCTACATAGTTCTTTCATAACTAAACGTTGGTTAAGTTGTTTTTATCTTTTTTTGCGAAATATATTTTGATTGAATAAAAGGTCATTTAAGGCGTTGGACCATTAAACGATCTTTCGATTCTTTTGAAAGGAGAGAAAACATTAAGGCATTAGACCATTAATGATCTCTTGGTTTTTTGAAAGAGGTAGAGGTGACAAAGCTATGTGTTGATTTTAGGCTTTTGAAAAAATCAACTTTTAACCAATAAAAGTGAAAAGGACCATTTTAAGGCGTTGGACCTTAAAAAATGGTTTTTAGGTGATGACAAAAGCTTGATTTATGAATTGATTTTAGCCTTAGTTTCCCTTTGGTTATTAGTCAATTCAATTAAGAAAGAAAATCCCAAAGAAAAAAAACGTCCGATTGATTTTTTTTATTATTTTATTTAAAGATATTTTTTTATTATTATATTATTATTTTGCTTCTTTTTGGTTTTAAACGTGGTTATGGTGTGAAAGATTGGTCGGATTTTATTCTAACAGAAATTAAAAGATGTTACAACTCAAATGATCGGTGGAAATTCATTTTATCATTTATTAGGCGAGATAACGGCTTAAACGATCGGTTAAAGCTCTTTAAAAATGGAAGAAAAGAAAACCGAAAATGAACGAAATCAAGATGAAAGCTAAAAAATAAGAAATGAATTAAAAGTCTCGGATTCAAAATCTTACCCGTTGAAGAACAAAGAACGAACGAAGAACGGATGAAGAACAGTGAAGAACGACGGAAAACCTTCACGGATTCTCTCACAAAAATGTCTCGAAAGCGTTACGGAAGCACCTCGGCTTGGATTTTCTTCATGAAAACAATTTTTTTCACCCAAAACAGCTGAAATGCATAGCCAGGGGGATGAGGGATATTTAGAAAAGCCCCATTTTGCCTATTTATAGGGAAAAGGGGGAGGAGGTTGCCGCCCAGCTCGCCCAGGCAAGTTTGGTTGCTTCCTCCAGAAGCAATCCTGCTTCAAAAATACTCTGGAAGGCCCAAATTCAAAATTTCAAAAATTTCTATTTGCACCCCCCATTTTGATAAGTTCACCCCTTCTTTCATAATTTACGGAAAAGTTATGGAAGCCTATAGGACTTAACTTTCTTCTTTTTTCTCTTCCTTCTCACCCATATTAAGTGAAATGTGCTTATTTAGGGTTATGGGAATTTTACGAAAGCATTACGGGAGTCCCGGAAGCCATTTTTTTAACAAAACGGGGGAAGTGGTTGCCGCCCAGCTCGCCCAGGCGAGCTAGGTTGCTTCCACCTTAAGCAAGGAAATGCCCAGAATCCTCTAGAAGGGTCTAGATTTGAAAATTTCTATTTGCACCCCCATTTACTAAATAATCCCCCTTTGCCCTTTTTTGTTGATTCTTTTTCCGTAACGTTACATAACTTCACGAATTACGCAACGATACTTGTTTTCTTTCTGTAATGTCACGAAACCTTACGGATTATGCAATTGTCCCCTCTTTGGCTTTTGGAATGTTACGGAACTTTACGGATTGCGCATTAACGCTTCCTTTCGACTCCTGACATGTCGCAGAACTTCACGGATTGCCTAATGATGGGTGTCAAGTACCTCGAAGTCGTCAAGTGAAGGTCGCATCCCACCAAACAGATGGTCCCCGGACGAAATTAGGGTATGACAACATGCATTAAGTGAATATTTGATGTGTGTGCTTGAAAATAAATTTAATTGAATTGGGAGAAGCCCAATCCAATTAAATTTTAGAGGGGGAGGTGAGCATTTGCTTGCTACACCCCATTGCCACATCATATAGTCACACTTTGTGCATGTCCTTCATGTTTTACATGCCTCATGACACCTAAGCACACTTAGTGGAGAATCTTAGGGGGAGGTGAGCATTTGTGCACAATTTTGTGTGACACCTAAGTGTCACACAAAATTGGAGGGAAATTTGAATTTCAATTCAAATTTTACTTGAATTTGAAATTGAATTTGTGGAGCCAAACTTTGGAGCCAAAATTTCACTAATTATGATTAGTGAATTTTAGTTATGGTTTAGCCCACTAATCCAAGATCAATTCCAAGATTCTCCACTAAGTGTGCTTAGGTGTCATGAGGCATGTAAAGCATGAAGGACATACACAAAGTGTGACTATATGATGTGGCAATGGTGCAAACCCCTTTACTGGCCATCTTCCCATAAGAGAATATAGTTCCTCACCAACTCAATGAGTGGTGCTACAAGTATAGAAAAATATGGGACAAACCTTCTGTAAATGTTTGTTAAGATATTGAAGCCCCAAATTTCCCTTATACTTGGTGGAGTAGGCCACTCAGGAATGACCTTTATTCTCTTAGGATCCATGGGAAGCCCTTGATCACTATTTAAAAAGTTAAGGAAAGTAATGGAATAAAACATACCTTTTTCTTTATTTTCATGTTGATTATTCCTACAAAAAATTACGACAAACCTAAGGTGTTCCACATGAGCACCTAGGTTTGCATTTAAACAAAAAAATAAGAACAAAACTACCTAATGAGTCCTTATGTACACAAATCATGAAGATGTTGGGTGCATGAGTGATTTTACAAAAGAGTGTTGCACCACTCAACACATTCATTATACCACCTATCATAAGGATTTGGTGCCTAATAATACCTATTTTAGGCACCAACAAAGCACAAGGATTTAAGCTCTTGCGAACCAAACCCTCATCCAACAACTCCTTTACTTGAGGAATAACCTCAAGCAAAAGAGTTATGGCGGTGCTAAGGCATGTTTCCCTTGATAGAAGAAGGTAGAAAGATTGTTTAAGAAGGAGTGCCCTTTTAATATCACCTTTTGTTGCAAAATGATTTTCCTTCTTAACAATCTTCTTGGAGGAATTCTTTGTTGGATCAAGTGGTCTCAGAATAATTAAGAAGGGGGGGTTGAATTAATTATTCCTAAACCTTTACTAATTAAAAAATTACTCTTCTAAGGCTTTTATTAAGTTGTTAAGAGAATAAGGAGTAGAAGAGAAACTTAATAGAAAGTAAAAGCGGAAATTAAATGCACAGCGGAAATTAAAAGAGTAGGGAAGAAGGAGACAAACACACAAGAGTTTTATACTGGTTTGGAAACAACCCGTGCCTACATCCAGTCCCCAAGCGACCTGCGGTCCTTGAGATTTCTTTCAACCTTGTAAAAATCCTTTTACAAGCAAAGATCCACAAGGGATGTACCCTCCTTTGTTCTCTTTGAACCTAGTGGATGTACCCTCCACTAGAACTGATCCACAAGAGATGTACCCTCTCTTGTTCTCAGTCAATAACCCAAGTAGATGTACCCTCCAATGTGTTAAGACAAAGATCTCAGGCAGTTAAACCTTTGATACTTTGTGAATGGGGATACAAAAGAATTTTCATGCGGTTAGTCCTTTGAATACTTTTGTATAAGGCAAAGGGAAGAATTAAAAGAATTCTCAGACTGTGTCGTTTTGAATTCTTTGACAAGGGAGAAGGGAGACACAAAAGAATTCAGGCGGTAAGTCCTTCGTTCTTTTGGAAAAAGGGAGAAGAGAGACACAAAAAGAATTCAGGCGGTTAGTCCTTGGCGAATTCTTTTTGGCAAAGGGAGAAGAGATGAAAAGAATGAATAGCACAAAGTGTGACTATATGATGTGGCAACGGGGTGTAGTAAGCAAATGCTCACCTCCCCCTCTAAAATTTACTTGGATTAGGCTTCTACCAATTCAATTAAAATTTATTTCCAACCACACACATCAAATATTCACTTAGTGCATGTGAAATTACAAAGCTACCCCTAATACAAAAACTAGTCTAGGTGCCCTAAAATACAAGGGCAGAAAAATCCTATATTTCTAGGGTACCCTACCTACATTATGAAGCCCTATATACAAGACCCAAAATTAATGAAACCTTAATCTAATATGTACAAAGATAAGTGGGCTCATACTTAGCCTATGGGTCCGAAATCTATCCTAAGGCTCATGAGAACCCTAGGGCCTTCTCTTGCATCTTTGGCCCAATCTTCTTGGAGTCTTCTATCCAATGCCCTTGGGGGGTAGGATTGCATCAAATACGACTAACTTTTGTGTATAAAATCTGTGTAAATTGTATCAAACTCCTCCAATTTATCGTTGTTTTGTAGTATTGTAATTACTTTTTGTTAAAGATAGGTAATAAATACTTAGTATGTCCATTTTGTGTGTTTAATAATCATTTTCTCTCAATTTTAGGTTAACTAGGCCAGTTTGTGAAGTGTTGATTTTCACCCTCTCGCTAAGCCAATCTTCTGGCTTAGCGAGCCATCCGTTGAGCGCAACACTCCTTGACTGAGCGCGAGGAAGAATATGGAAGAAGGATGAGTTGTGCATTGCGCTAAGCGAATGGTCATCCAGCGAAGCGCACCGCTTCAGTCCATCCCGCTGAGCGAGAAAAGCACGCGCTAAGCCGTAATCCACTAATGAGCGTTTTGCGGTTCAGAATTGCGCTAAGCGCGAAAGCACAAACAAAGCCATCTCTTTAAGCCTGAAATCATATTTTGGAGTGGAGTTTGGGCCTTTTCTTGAAGCTTCTGCATGTCTAGGGTTTTCTAGAGAGTGAAAGGTCAAAGTTCCAGAGAGTTTTGAGATTTTGCTGTGTGAAGACCTGCAGAGAACCGAGCTTGAAGAGGAAGCCGTCCTGAGAGCTTGAGATGAGTTTGTGAGTGATTGTGAGGTCCTAGAGGTGGAGGAGACATCCCCACCACTTGTATTTCTTCAATCCTTCATCTTTTTCTTCTCTTTGTTGTAAAGGAAGCTTCCCAGTTATGGAGAGCTACATCCTCTGTTGGTTCTTCCTTGTAGGTACTTGATGTAAATATCTGTATATCTATTTAATGATGTTTTTTGTGTTCACTGTGCTATCAAAACTTCATTCTACCATGCTTTTAGCTTGATCACGTAGATGCATGTGTTTTTAGGATCATTCAACAGTGGAAACTGGTCTGATTCTTAGAACTTGATAGGACGGGGCTAGTTTATCGTATTATCACGAGGGATTGGGGTACGGTAACCTAGTTGTTGTATGTTTGTCTTAATACGGTTCTAGTCGAGTTTAGTCCAACAAGAGGAATCTGTGGACGATGAGTGATCAGGATTAGGCTAGACTATCATGAGGAATCGAGGTTTAGCATTTCAGGAGACACCATAGAACACATGAGCATTGTTAAGTAGAGAATATCCTTTTAACATCAAGCACCTATTAGGAAGACCAACGTGTTGTCTACTTGTCTTTATGCATCATTACTCACGTGATTTTCCTTTTAATAGTTAGTTTGCATACCTGTGCATAATCCACACATCTCTTTTCATACTAGACACCTATTCAGTGAAGTAGCTTTACCAAGTAACACAAGTTTCCGGACAGTTCGATACTCGGTTCTTACTGTTTTATACTACTTGCGTGATCTGGTGCACTTGTCTCGACCGAACAAGTTTTTGGTGCCGTTGTCGGGGAACTTTGATGTAAGCTCTATTGGAGCTTGTAGGCCTTGGATCTTCTTCATCAATGGATTCCTTTGCTTCTTGGAAGATGAATGGCAGCGGAATGGAGAAGGAAGAGAGAGAGGAGATGCCACTTCAAGGAGAATATGAGTCTAGAAGAAGCTCACCACCATAGGAGGCCATGGATAAGAGCTTGGAGGAAGGAGATGAATGAAGGGAGAGGAAGAGAAGAGCACGAATTTTTGTGCTCTAAAAGCGCTCTGAAATCTGAAGTTTAATTTTCAAATGATCAAAGTTCAAAAAAATGCACACAAATGGCCTCTATTTATAGCCTAAGTGTCACACAAAATTGGAGGAAAATTTGAATTTCTATTCAAATTTCACTTGAATTTGAAATTGAATTTGTGGAGCCAAATTTTGGAACCAAAATTTCACTTATTATGATTAGTTAATTTTAGCTATAGTTCAAACCACTAATCCAAGATCAAGTCCAAGATTCTCCACTAAGTGTGCTTAGGTGTCATGAGGCATGTAAAGCATGAAGGACATGCACAAAGTGCGACCATATGATGTGGAAATGGGGTGTAGCAAGCAAATGCTCACCCCCCTCTAAAATTTAATTGGATTGGGCTTCTCCCAATTCAATTAAATTTATTTCCAACCACACACATCAAATATTCACTTAATGCATGTGAAATTACAAAACTACACCTAATACAAAAAACTAGTCTAGGTTCCCTAAAATATAAGGGCTGAAAAATCCTACATTTCTAGGGTACCTTACCTATATTATGGAGCCCTAAATACAAGTCCCAAAAATAATGAAACCATAATCTAATATGTACAAAGATAAGTGGGCTCATACTTAGCCCTTGGGCCCGAAATCTACCCTAAGGCTCATGAGAACCCTAGGGTCTTCTCTTGCATCTTTGGTCCAATCTTCTTGGAGTCTTCCATCCAATGCCCTTGTGGGGTAGGATTGCATCATTCCCTCCCCCTTGAAAAGGATTTGTCCTCAAATCCCAAGGTTCTTGAAACTCTGGGCTTTTTTCCTCAACACCTGTAAAAAGAACAAAAACATTTGTATTAGTGGTGTTTGGTATGTTAATGTAAGGTAAGGTCTAAAAACCCATTTCCTGGGCATCTTCCCATGAAGGAACATGGTTCCTCACCAACTCAATGAGTGGTGCTACAAGTATAGAAAAATATGGGACAAACCTTTTGTGAAAGTTTGTTAAGTCATGGAAGCCCCAAATTTTTCTTACACTTGGTGGAGTGGGCCACTCAGGAATGACCTTTATTCTCTTAGGGTTCATGGGAACCCCTTGATCACTATTTAAAAAATTAAGAAAAGTAATGCAATAGAACATACCTTTTTCTGTATTTTCATGTTGATTATTCCTACAAGAAAGTATGACAAACCTAAGGTGTCCCATATGAGTACCTAAGTTTGTATTGAAACTAAAAATAAGAACAAACCTACCTAATGAGTCCCTATGTCCACAAATCATGAAGATGTTGGGTGCACGAGTGATTTTACAAAAGAGTGTTGCACCACTCAAAACATTCATCATACCACCTATTTTAGGGATTTGATGCCTAATAATACCTATTTTGGGCACCAACAAAGCACAAGGGTTTAAGCTGTTGCAATCCCAACCCTCATCCAACAACTCCTTTACTTGAGGGAAAAAACTCAAGCCTAAGAGGTGTGGCAATGCTAACAAGTGTCTATTCACAAAAGAGAAAATGTGGAGGTTGTCTAAGAGGGGAAATAACTTTAATATTTTTCTTTATTTCAAAATGTCTTTCCTTTGTAGCTAACCTCTTGGAGGAGACACTTGCCTCCTTACACTCCTCCTTAACCATTAAAGGTTGTCCTTCTTCTTGTGGGTAGATCTCTTCACTAGATTCTTACTCTTTTGCTTCTTCACTTTCACTAGAGGAAGGAAGAGTAGTAGCCTCATCTTGGCTACTATAAATGTCTTTGCCCCTCATAATCATGGTTTTCTTGGTGGGGCTTTGAGAAATAATGTGTCCTCTTCCAAGACATTTAAAGCACTTTATAAATCTAGTATTCTCTTGCATACTAGCCTTAAAGGGTTGCCTTTCTATTGTCTTCCCCTTATTATCTTTGGGCTTAGAAGGTGTCACCCCTAAGATGCCTTGACCTTGGTCTTTCTTTGGATAAGAGTGAGAGCCATAAGATTTTGAAGTAGACTTCCTTTTAAGTTGTTGCTCTACCCTTATTTCCGAATCTAAGTTAGCCTCTACATTGTCCTTCCCATGGAAGTATGGGAGGTTAATGTTAGCCTCTTGAGGCTTTCTTTCCTTTTCTCTCATGTGGGAGTGAGGTCTAAGATGTGACCTATGCCTTCCTTTATAATAGTCACGAAGTTCTTCACTTAGGCTCTTGCAAGAGTTATGACTACTATAGGAGGCGTGTTTTTCTTTTCTTAATTCTTTTAGTATTTTCCTTCTTTCTTCTTCCCTTATTTGTTCCCTTTCATCTTGATTTATTTTTACCCTCTCTTTTCCTTTTTCTTTTCTTTTTACTTTTTCTTTCCAGAACTTGAGGGAACTCAACTCATCTAAGATTCTAGATAGAGGGTCCCTATGATTAGTACCCTTTCCATTAACACTAGATGAATGATGACTCATGTTGGTTCCTAAGTTGTGGTTCTTTCTTGTTGGGGATTTGTAAAAAAGGCAAAAGCTAAGGTTCCAAAAGAACTCAAGATAAGCGTGATAAGAAAAAGAAAGTACTATGCAATAACAAGATAAACTAGGTGTGGCTAGTAAAGAAAATAAACTATGAAAGTAAGCAAGAAATTAAAGTAAAAGAAATGTAAGCTAGGCGGATCCTAAGAGTGTTTGGATGACCTCATTTAAGGTTCCCCACAAAACACTCACTCTCCTAAGGGAAAATTGCCTAAAATTATTACACACAAATGGAAGTAGGGTGACCTATTGGAGGCTCCCAACTTACTTCCAATGAAAGGCCTTTTTGTTACAAAATTTGAAAGCAAAGAAAATTGCCAATTACAAAATTACGAAAAAAAGTCCTCAATTGTGGTGGCTATTCTCTCTTTGGTGTTTCACTCAATTTGGAGTGCTTCTTAGTCCAATAGCTCTTAAGGTGGTTGGTCCCTTGCTTCTTGACTCAAATTCTTGAAGGGATGGCACCAATCCTCCTTTCCAATTCCCTATATGGCAACTCACAAGCAAGGAAACAAAGAGACAAGCAATAACCAAAGACAAAAAAAAAATCAAATGAAAGCTAAACAAATATAGTTTTAACAAGACAAATTTTCAAGGATTATTCAACAATTAAAGCAATGAAAAACACACAAAAGCAAGCTAGGACTCAAAGAGAAACCTAGAATGGCTCTAGAGTAGAGTAGAAAAACTAAAAACAAAGACTCAAGAAACCTCTAGTTTTGGCACTTGTTTTCACAATAATTTTCAATTGAAATTTCAGAACTAGGATTGGTATAAAATAGGCACCAATTATAGAACAAATTTTGAGCCAAAGCAATAAGCACACTTCCCTTGCACTTTTTTTTCCTGGACACTGATTTTTCTGCCAACTTGTGTGATTTTTCTTATTTTTTCCTTTAATCCAAATCACTTGGTTCTTTTTTTATAATTTTGGTCCAGATGTCTAGAAAATTAATTAAAAATTTAGGCTAAAAAACGTAGTGACAAATTCCCAGTAATTTATACAAGTTCGTATGTTCAAGCTGCCAGCATCAACAATTTCAACCAAGAAATCAAGAGTAGTGTTTATGTTGCTTAAGGCTTGGATAGTTACAATTTGTGTTTGCTTATGCTCAATTATATTGAATAAGACAATTCAAGAGAGCTTAAGACTTATTTTGATTCACAAATCCAGTCACAACTCATCACCACAACTCAACTTCATCATAGGCATCTTCTAGGAATTGATTTAGAACATGTTATGAACTAAAAAACATGCATGAATTAGACTCAAAATTTGAAAGATAGGCTAAGAATGACAAGAATAAATGAAAAAATGTATCTAGAATTCAATAAACAAAATATAAATTCAACACAAACTTAGAACATAATGTGATAATTATTATGACTAAACATGACTCTAAGACAACATGAATTAAGTAATTTACACTTAGATTTTTATGTTTTTTTTAATCAATATTTTGGAAGAAAATTTAGATCTAAAGGTTCAGCACAAGAACTTTATGAATGAAAAATGATAGAACCTAAAATCAACACAAAAACATGATTCAAAAGTAGATCTACAAAATTTGAACCATAGAAATGCAAGAACAAGTGTAGATCAAAGATTTAATCGGATTATTATTTTTTTTTTGAATCTACTCTAAACAGCACCAAACCACAAGACAATGGAGGATATACATGGAAAGTAAAATGAAGAACAAGGAATTAAAGAGAATTCACCAAACAAAAAGATAGAGGAAGGAAAAGAACATCACCTAGATGAAGATGCTCTTGATACCACAAGATGTAAGCTCCATTGGAGCTTGTAGGCCTGAGATCTTCTTCATCAATGGATTCCTTTGCTTCTTGGAAGATGAATGGCAGCGAAATGGAGAAGGAAGAGAGAGAGGAGATGGCAGTTCAAGGAGAAGATGAGTCTAGAAGAAGTTCACCACCATAGGAGGCCATGAATAAGAGCTTGGAGGAAGAAAAAGATGAATGAAGGGAGAGGAAGAGAAGAGCACGAAATTTTGTGCTCTAAAAGAGCTTTGAAATCTGAAGTTTAATTTTCAAATGATCAAAGTTCAAAAATATGCACACACATGGCCTCTATTTATAGCCTAAGTGTCACACAAAATTGGAGGGAAATTTGAATTTCTATTCAAATTTCTCTTGAATTTGAAATTGAATTTGTGGAGCCAAAATTTCACTAACTATGATCAGTTAATTTTAGCTATTGTTCATGCCCACTAGTCCAAGATCAAGTCCAAGATTCTCCACTAAGTGTGCTTAGGTGTCATGAGGCATGTAAAGCATGAAGGACATGCACAAAGTGTGACCATATGATGTGGCAATGGGGTGTAGCAAGCAAAGGCTCACCTCCCCCTCTAAAATTTAATTGGATTGGGCTTCTCCGAATTCAATTAAATTTATTTCCAACCACACACATCAAATATTCACTTAATGCATGTGAAATTACAAAACTACTCCTAATACAAAAAACTAGTCTAGGTGCCCTAAAATATAAGGACTGAAAAATCCTACATTTCTAGGGTACCTTACCTATATTATGGAGCCCTAAATACAAGGCCCAAAAATAATGAAACCTTAATCTAATATGTACAAAGATAAACGGGCTCATACTTAGCCCATGGGCCCGAAATCTACCCTAAGGCTCATGAGAACCCTAGGGTCTTCTCTTGCATCTTTGGCCTAATCTTCTCGGAGTCTTCTATCCAATGCCCTTGCGGGGTAGGATTGCATCAAACTTCTTTCTATTTGGAAAGTTACTGCAATCCTAGGTGTCTATTCTTTATTCTTTGATAAAATGTGAATATTTACTTTCGATTCATATTTATTTTCCTCTTGAACTGGATAGCCACTGTTTTTGTTAGTGTTTTATATACATAGATCTCCCACAGGCAATTTAGTTCCTTTGGACTTGGAGATTGAAGCTATGTTGAGAAGGAACAGAGCCGAGAGGAGTAGAAAATTATTGCAAGACAGGACAGTAGCGTCCATTCTTGAGGACGAAACTCAATTTTCTGATTCTTCATCACCTGATTCACCATCATCTAAGGAATCTGCATCCTATTTTCCAGAAGTCGTTTCCATGGCAGATGAGCACTAGCAAAGGGTTACCCTTGAGGACTATTCAAGCAGTTCAATGCCGCAATTCTTTACTAGCATTGCACGTCCTGAAGTGCAAGCTCACAACATAAACTACGCTCATTCTTTGATTCATTTAATACAGGGGAACTTATTCCAAGGATTACCAAATGAGGAACCCTATGCACATTTGGCAACATTCATTGAAATATGTAACATTGTAAAGATTGCAAGTGTGCCAGATGAAGCCATTAGACTCAGTCTAGTTTCATTTTCCTTGGCAGGAGAAGCCAAAAAGTGACTCCACTCATTTAAGGGTAACAGTCTGAAAACTTAGGAAGAAGTTGTTGAAAGTTTATGAAGAAATATTTCCCAGTCAAAGACTACGGAAGGGAAAGCTGCAGTCTCTTCATTTCATCAGTTCCCTGACGAGTCCTTGAGTGAAGCGTTGGAGAGGTTTAGAGGTTTATTGAGAAAGACTCCCACCCATGGGTTCTCGGAGCCAATTCAATTCAATATGTTTATAGATGGGCTGAGGCCACAAACCAAGCAACTGCTAGATGCTTCAGCAAGGGGTAAAATAAAGTTGAAGACCCCTGAAGAGGCAACTGAGCTAATTAAGAATATGTCAGCCAATGATCATGCCATTCTACGCGACAGAGTTGATCAATCCATAAAGAAAAGCTTGTTAGAACTATCATCACATGACGCTTTATTGGCACAGAATAATTTGCTTTCTAAGCAACTTGAGATCTTAACAGAAACACTTGGTAAGTTTCCAACTAAACTGTCTATTGGTCAACCTACACATTCTTCTGTTTTGCAGGTTGCAGGTTGCAAGTTGTACCATCTATGGTGAGGCTCATGAAACAGGCCAATGTATTCCCAGTGAAGAACACACTCAAGAAGTTCACTATATGGGAAATCAACAGAGACAAGGATATACTCAAGGAGGATTTTCAGGCTTCCAGCAGGGTCCTTATAACCAACAAGGACAGTGGAGATCACACCCTGGCAATCAATTCAACAAAGACCAGGGTGGACCTTCTAATAGGCCAATCCAATAAGGGCCTAATATCTTTTAGAGGACTACTAAGTTGGAAGAGACTTTGACTCAGTTTATGGAGGTAACAATGTCAAATCATAAAAGCACCCAGTCAGCACTGAAAAACCTTGAGGTCCAGGTGGGACAACTGGCCAAGCAGATAGCTGACAAGTCATCCAACAGTTTTGTGGTGAATACAGAAAAGGATCCCAAGGAGGAATGCAAAGTTGTGATGAGAAGGAGTAATAAGTTTGTGGAGGTGGAGGATAAGGATAGTGTTGTCGTGCCCAAGAAGAAAGCTGTTGAAAAGAAAGGTACTGATGATAAGAAAGATGATGTGAGAGGTGAAAGCAATCAGGAAAAAGAAAAACAAATAATGGTCAAGAAAAATAAATTAAATGACCAAGAAAAAGAAAAAGAAGTAGAGAAAGAAAAAGAAAATGAAAAAAAATGAAAAAGATGAAAAAAATAAGAGTGAAGAGAGGAGTAGAAGTGAACAAGCTAGAGAGAAGGAAGAGAGAAAAAGCTATGAATGAAGGTGCGGAAGTACCATATCCTATGGTACCTTCCAATATGGAGAAGGATCGCCATTTGGCGAGATTTTTAGATATTTTCAGGAAACTGGAAATAACCATGCCTTTCGGAGAAGCTTTACAGCAAATGCCACTCTACTCCAAGTTTTTAAAGGATATGTTAACAAGGAAACACAAGTATATTCACCAGGAAAACATTGTTGTGGAAGGAAATTGTAGTGTTGTGATTCAAAAGATCCTTCCACCCAAGCATAAAGACCCTGGGAGTGTAACCATTCATTGTTCAATTAGAGAAGTCACTGTGGGAAAGGCTCTTATTGACCTGGGAGCCAGTATTAACTTAATGCCACTCTCCATGTGCAGAAGGTTGGGAGAGTTGAAGATCATGCCCACTAAGATGACTTTACAACTTGCAGACCGCTCCATTACCAGACCATATGGAGTAATTGAAGATGTGCTGGTCAGAGTAAAACATTTTATCTTCCCGACAGACTTTGTGGTAATGGATATCTGTGAAGATAATGACATTCTTGTAATATTGGGAAGGCCATTCATGCTAACTGCAAGCTGCATAGTGGATATGGGGAGAAAGAAGCTGGAGCTGGGCTTTAAAGATCAAAAAATTGATTTTGATTTATTTGTTGAAGACAAGCCTACTCCAGAACAAAATGTTTGCTAACAGGTAATAGAAGTGAGTAAGGAGGTTATGGAAGTAAGAGCCAAAACGTGATTTCGCCTATTGAGGTAAAAGCGTCAAGCTAATGACGTTAAAGAAGCGCTTCCTGGGAGGCAACCCAGTTTTAACTTCTGTTATCTTTGTTTTTTATGCATTGCATCATGTGGAACTTGCTTCATATTCATTACATTGGGGTATATCAGCTTGTTTTTGAATGATAGATAAAAAGGTTTCAATTTCTTAAGAAAGGGACTGAAAAGTAACATAATTTTTTTTCTTCTGAAAAATAGTCCTTTCGCTAAGCGCAAGCCTCGCGCTAAGCACATCTTTGGTCATGCGCTAAGCCTAGAGTCTCTGGTGCTTAGCGCTCAACCCTTGCATCTTAGGCTGATTTGGTCCGCTAAGCTGGCCAAGGGTGAGCTAAGCCCATTTCAATTTGATCTGAATTGAGCTAAGAGACAGCCTGCTCACTAAGCTCATTACGTTCATTGGCTAAGCGCGATGCATTGTGGCTAAGCTCATTTCCTTGCGGCCAGAATTGGGTTTCATTGAGCTAAGCGAAACACATGCCAACTAAGCCCAATTCTTTGCGTCCATGATAAGCACTAAGCGACCCTTAACCGCTGTCGCAACCTACCCTTTTGCAGGCGAGCGAGGCGAGGCTCACGGGTGCGTCTTCCAAAGGAGGAAAATGCACGGAGTCGCCACCAACGTTTATTTGTGGAAAACATCGGAAAAACCGAAGGAAACCGGTCATAAAGAATATTCCAGATTCGGGAGTTGTATTTACGTTTGAGGAAGGTATTAGCACCTCTCACGTTTGTCCCAAAGGACAACAACCTTAATTTAGAATTGTGTGAAATTATGTATCTAAATTTTTATTTCTTTTTATTTTTTGAGGTCGAAAAAAGCGGGACTCTTGCTCCTACGTACCCTCCATCGAAGAGGAAATCAGACCTACGTAGTTCTTTCTTAAGGGTGAATCAAGAAACTCTTTTTACTTGGAAGGTGATCATTTTAAGGCGTTGGACCTTAAAAATGATCCTTTTTACTTGGTAAGAAAAACTGAGGTATTGAATCTAAAAATCCTTTTTTAGTGATTTTTCGCAAATCAGATTGACTGTCCTTTTGAAAAAGGTGATAATTCATGCAACCTTATCCTATCTTTTGCAAATCTCTCCAGGAACTCCCTCAGAGTGTATGTTCTGTTTGATTTAGTCACTTGACCATTTTGGAGTGACGGCAATGGAGCCATTTGACGTTTAATCAATCTATTGAAATTCCAGGGTTTGTCTCCCCCCTTTTTTTCTTGTTTAAAAACATCGACGGGTGAGAACTTTTGATCTGCCCCTATGTTCACTTGAGGCTCATGCACGATGCCCCTCATTGCCCCAGTGTAAGGCTTTGAGGTACCAATTGTTATCTTTCGTCATGACCTTGTAGCTGGGAACCTATTGGGTGAGAACTTCTAATCTGCCCCTAGGTTCACTTGAGGTTTTTGCATGGTGCCTTTCATTGCCCCAGTGTAAGGCTTTGAGGTACAATCGATGTCTTGTTTTCACAACCTCGTAGTGAGGAAGAATGAAAGAAGCAGTTGATTCTTGCAAAAAGAATTTTCCAAGGACGAGAAATAGTTGAAGGATTTTTCAGTTGATGGATTAAGTCAAATGACTCCTATGTAGAAGCAAGATGTTTTGATGTCTTGATGATGCTAAAGGATCAAGTGCTTCTAAGTTTTATTCAAGACAAGAATCCAAGAAAATCAAGATATATGATCAAGTTGATCTCTAGAATCTTTAGGAAGAAGTTTCCAAATTGAAAAAAGAAAAGGTTTGACCAAAGAATTCTATCATTTCAAATTGAGATTTGCTCTCTGGTAATCGATTACCAACAACTGAAAATGTTTATAACAGTCACTAGAAATTTGAATTCAAAATTTATAACGTGTAATTGATTACACATGGATGGTAATTGATTACCAACAGTTTATTGAACGTTTTAATTCAAATTTTTAAAACCTGTAATCGATTACACAAGTCTTGTAATTGATTACCAGAGGAGATTTTCAGAATATAATTTCCAAGAGTCACATCTATTCAAATGGTTTATGAATGGCCATCAAAGGTCTATTTATATGTGACTTGGAAACACGAATTTAAAGAGAGTTTTCATTGCCCAAAAAGTTTTATCCTCTCAAAAGATTAAGAGTTTTTCTAAACTGAAATATCTTATCCTCTCAAAAAGATTCCTTGGTCAACCACTTGCATATTTAATAAGGAATTTTGATTGATCTTCATTGTACAATCTATCTCTTTTAAGAGAGATCTCTTCTTCTCTTCTTCTTATTTCTGAAAAGGGATTAAGAGACCGTGGGTCTCTTGTTGTAGAGGATTCCTGAACACAAGGGAAGGGTTGTCCCTGTGTAGTTCAGACTTTGTAAAAGGAGTTTTACAAAGCAAGTGGAAAATCTCAAGTGGGTTGCTTGAGGACTAGACATAGGCACGGGAAGTGGCCGAACCAGTATAAATCAAGTTTGCATTCTTCTCTTCCCTTAAACTTCTTTTATTTATTGCTATTTATCTTTTGCTTTAAAGAAGTTTATTTTGAATTGTCTTTTGAGTAATTCATGTTAAAGGTGCATTGTTAATTCGAAAAAGAGAGAGTGAAAGTTTAATTGGGGAATAGTCTTTGTTTTTTAATTCAACCCCCCTTTTTCTTAAGGTAACTGAGGCCATTTGTCCAACATCCTATTCTTGATAACTCACTTCTCTCTAAAAAGACAAACTTTCCGGAATGATAAAATGAGGTCACATAAACATCTTGAAAACACAGTCAATCAAATGTTTTTTTCTTTTTCTTTTTGAACTTTTTTTTATTTTGAAACTTATTCGTTTTGAACTTTACTTGTAGTTTTACGGCACCCCCACCAACGTGCAAGACAAGTAATCTCTAATTGAACGGTCTTGGAAGTCCAAACTCAGGAGCACAGGTCGCATGAGCAAACAGACCAATGGCTTGCACCCACATTCCGGTGAAATTTGAATAAGCAAAGATGCGTTTGTGAGAGGATGAGGGACAAATATATTAACTTTATCCATTTCATTTAACATTGTAACTGTGGTTTACAATAATGGTACAAACTTGAAAAACCTGATGAGTCATTAGAGACATCTAACAACAGCTTTCAAAATTGCCCCATGTGTGGCATCTCTTGTCAATGTCAGGATTTACACGCGATTCTCCTCAAATTTCAGCCAACCCGCATCAATTAGACCTTGCACCTTACGCTTCAGAGCCCTACAATGCTCAATGGAACGCCCCGGGGCTTCTCCGTGACAAGCACACGTTGCGTTCGAGTCGTATTCTCAGAGAAATGGAGGTTGATGAACCTTGGCTAGGGTTATGGCTACCATTGAATCATCAAGTAGATATGGGAGCAAGTCAGCATAGGACACTGGAATTGGGGTGAATTCTACAGGCTTTCTCGCTGCAAAATTCATTTCTTGGTTGGTGTTTTTGGTTTGTGCTAAAGGTGGTGTTCGTCATTGGAAGTGCGGTAGACAGACTTTGTGGTTGATTTAGGGATTGCCTTTGTGGATAACTGGGCGGTGGGTAAGGAGAAGGTTTGTTATTGGCTGAGTAATGACATTGTTGGGTTGGTGGGAAACTTGGCTGTATAGGAATGACAGTCACAGCATGGGTTTCTCCCTCATTCTCACCCTCTTCACTTGCCCCAGTTTTTTCATTCGTCCAAGCAGAATAATTAAATTTGCCTCTTTTCATACCTACTTTGATCCTTTCATCGTTGAAAACTAAATCAGCGAAGCTTGAAGGCGTGTAACCCACCATTTTCCATAATAGAACACAGTAATATGTCTACTATCATTGTTATTATTTCTTTCTTCGTCATTGAGAGAAACACTTGGGCTGCCAGGTCTCTCCACCTTTGGGCGTATTCTTTGAAAGATCCATGCCCTTTTTTGCACATGTTCTGTAATTGCATCCTATCCGAAGTCATTATACTGACACTGCCTAACGAAGGCAACCATTAGGTCCTTCCAAGCATGGACTCGGGAAGGTTCCAAGTTAGTGTACCAGGTAACAGCTACCCTAGTAAGACTTTCTTAGAAGAAATGTATCAACAGTTCCTCATCTTTTGCATATTACAACACGTCTTTAGATGGTTCTTGGGGCAAGTAGTCCCCTTGTACTTGTCAAAGTCCGGCACCTTGAACTTGGGAGGGGTGATGATATTGGGTACTAGGAGCAACTCTTCTAGGTTACCAAAGGCATAATCTTTACCTCCTTCAATGGCCCTGAGCCTTTCCTCTAGATGATCCAACTTTCCCATTTCCGCCATAGCATGAAGGTTTTTACTTGTTGTGGAATGTGGGGGGTGTGGTTGTGGGTGATACTGAGGGCCCTCCCAAGTGTTTTGCAGGGGTATACCACCAACTGCTTGCCCTTCAGTGGCATATCCGAGGCAAGGCTCGAAGTCGGCTAGATTGTGGTGGGGAATTTCATGTGTCTCCCCCACGGTTTAAGAGACATGTGCATGATCAGTTTGGGGTTGTTGGCTCTCAATGGGTATAGGAGTGGAGTTATTGACATTCTTATTGGGAGTGTACGCCACATTGGGTGGCGTATAGTTGAGAGGCAAGCCATATGGCGGGAAGGTGTGCTCGTTTTGAATTTGCACATCATGGGGGCCGCCCATACTTCCCAAATCTTTGCCTACAATAACTGAGGTTGGATGCTTCATTTGGTTGAGGCCAGATGGGGGCATCAGGTTCACCTTAGCAACAGTGCTGGTAGCGGCAACTGCAACCGCACTGGCTTCCATTATCTTCTTCATGATCATCATGGCCTCCATCATCGTGGCCATTTGCTCTTTCATGGCCTCCATGTCGGCCTTCATCTTCTCTTGTACCTCCTCTACTTCACCCATTACTCTAGCTCTAGCACAGGTTCGGTGAGGGCACCATAAAGCATGTTTTTTTTATAACAATGATTAAGTTCATTTTATTTTATTTTATTTTTCAAGGAAAGAATGTAATGAGCAATGCAACCAATGAAAAGCATGGATGTATGCGAATGATGCATAGTTGAAGTATTGCGAATTTTTACGTAGGACATGGGGTTGAATCAATTTAGATTTTCAACATGGTCCATGACATCTTTGTCAAGGTGAAGCTGGAAGTAACAAGGATATCAGCAATCCTAAACGTGTTTGGCAGTAGACGAAGCAATGATGTAACACGATCCATCTTTTGCCCCAATTTTGCAAGATGGTTACTTCCTTACTTCAACTTGACTCGATGAACCTTTTCGTAAAAGCACGAGCTTGGTTCAACCCCATAACCCAGGGAATAGCAATTTTGATTGCCAATACTTCAGCAACATTTCATAGGGATGAAAGACTCGGGAATACGCATGCTATGCATGGAAAATGTAATTATGAGATTGAGATGCCCGAAGAGACATCCTTTCTTAGTTAACCACGCATTAGGTACCATGCTCAATCATTTTGTTTTGTTGTTTGTGTTTTATTTATTTATTTTAGAAATGGGTTTATGATCCCAACATGGTTGGCTCATGGTACCTAACACATGCAACTAAGAATGCATCATGAACTTTCAAGCTTCCCTTTTTTTTTATTTTGTTTTGTAGAGGAAAACACAAGGATCATGTATGAGCAAACATGTAGAACAAAAAGTATGTTGAACGCATATGCATGATGATGCAATGACTCATGCAAAATGTGAGGCTGGAATGTGATAACGGACAAATGCAGGAACGATATGTTCATTATGATGCTGAAGAGATGTTTATGCGATGCATGATATGAATGCATTTACGGACACGAGAGCCCGAAAAATCATCTCTCCTTACTTGCGCATTTGAGGGTGCAGTGCCCCATGTGTGCAGTTAAGAAGACGATATGGATCTTCCGACTTCCCACGACAAAAGACGAGACCCACATACAACGCATTTGTGACGGCATGATGCAGATGCGCAAAAGTGCAATAGGGGGATTTACACAGCATGGCAATATCCTCAAATAATCATACAACAAAGGCGTACATGACATTTAGGTTATATGCATGACAATGTTTAAAAGGCACGCAGTGTGTTCGCTTCTTGCCCCTATTTTAGGGACCTATAGGATAATATCTAGGGGTCTCTAATAACTACTCCCAACGATCCATATCTCACATGGCTGTTTTCTAGAGGTATCATCACTCAAGATAATAATATTGCGGCGGTATGGAATACCAGCGACAACACATTATAAAGAGAGAAAGCTCTAGACGAGGTTTCACTATTATCAAGCAAGTCGGAGACCTAGCATGACCATAGATTCACCTCCACTCCTTAAATTCCCATGGACCCGGGTATAGGGCCCCTTTTTTTACTCAAACCCGTGGGTGCTTAGAATGCGGTGTAAAAATGTGGAAAAGACAGCATTTATTATATTTACACAGTTCAAAAATGCACACACAAAGTTTCACAATTCCACAATTTCATAAAATAGGCCTAACTCACAAAAACACTCCCCAGTAGAGTCGCCAACTGTCGCAACATGCCTTTTTGCGGGCGAGCGAGGCGAGGCTCTCGGGTGAGTCTTCCAAAGGAGGAAAATGCGCGGAGTCGCCACCAACGTTTATTTGTGGAAAACGTCGGAAAAGCCGAAGGAAACCGATCATAAAGAATATTCCAGATTTGGGAGTTGTATTTACGTTCGAGGAAGGTATTAGCACCTCTCACGTTTGTCCCAAAGGACAACAACCTTAAATTAGAATTGTGTAAATTTGTGTATCTAAATTTTTATTTCTTTTTATTTTTTGAGGTCGACAAAAGCGGGGCTCTTGCTCCTACGTACCCTCCATCGAAGAGGAAATCTGACCTACGTAGTTCTTTCTTAAGGGTGAATCAAGCGACTCTTTTTACTTGGAAGGTGATCATTTTAAGGCGTTGGACCTTAAAAATGATCCTTTTTACTTGGTAAGAAAAACTGAGGTATTGAATCTAAAAATCCTTTTTTAGTGATTTTTCGCGGACGATCTTGACTTTGCGAGTTAATTTTAGCCTTAGTTTCACTTTAGTTATTAGTCAATTCAATTAAGGAAGAGAAATCCCAAAGAGAAACGTCCAATTGATTTTTCCGCTTTATTTTACTAAAAGGTATTTTTTATTATTATATTATTATTTTACCTCTTTTTTTATTTCCAACGTGGTTACGACATGCCCGAACGGTCGGATTTCATTTTAACAGAAATTAACGGATATTACAAATCAAATGATCGGTGGAAATTTATTTTATGTTTTTATTAGGCGAGAAATGACTTAAATAAATGACTGAAGCACGTCAAAAGGGGGTATGGAAAGTAAATGAAACGAGAATAAAAGTACACAAAACAAATGAGGACCACCACGGGTACATAGAATGAATTGAAAAGCTTGATTTGGGGTACTTACCGGTTGAAGACCGAAGAACGATGAAGAACAAATGATGAATACGAAGAACGGTTGAAAATCTTCGCGTAATTACCCACGGAAACGTTACGGAAGCGCCTCGGCTTGGATTTTCTTCACGGAAACAATTTTCCTCAGCAATTTCAAGTGAATACGAAGTGCCAAGAAGGCTGAACCATTTTCTTCTTCACTCCTCCCCCTATTTATAGCAAAATAGGGGAGGAGCTTGCCACCCAGCTCGCCCAAGCGAGCCAGGTTGCTTCCTCCAGAAGCAACCGCCTTCTGGAGGAAGAATCTAGAAGGCCCAAGTGGGCCTGGTTGCTATTCACACCCCTTTTTTACTAAATACACCCCCTTTTACTTTTTTTGGTGATTCTTTTTCCGTAACATTATGAAACTTTACGAATTTCATAACGATACCTATTTTCTTTCCGTAAGGTTACGGAACCTTATGGATCATGTAATTACTCTTTTTTAGCTTTCGAAAAAGTTACAGAAACTCACGAATTGTGTAACAATACTTCCTTTTGATTTCCGTCACGTTACGGAATTTCACGGATTGCGTAACAACGCTTCCTTTTGATTTTCGACACGTCTCGGGACTTCACATATTGTGCAACAAAGGGTGCCAAGTACTTTGAAGCGGTCAATTAAAGGTTGCATGCCATTTAGCAATAGTCCCCAGACGAAATTAGGGTATGACAACCGCTAAGTGCTATCCCTCTGTAATCAAGATGCATCATTTTAGCTAAGCCATCCGAGAGCCAGGCTTAGCGAGAGTTGCAGGTATTTTGTTCTGCAGAACTCGCTAAGCGGCCTTATCTACGCACTAAGCCAAGCCCTTTTTGTGTGTTTAAAAAAAATAATAAAATATTAATTTTGAATTTCAAACGTGGGCTAAGCGCGTCGATCTACTAAGCGAGCTTCTTTGAGAAACCAAACGTCTCTCTGGCTCGCTTAGCGAGGAAATCCGCTAATGTAAGCTCCATTGGAGCTTGTAGGCCTAGGATCTTCTTCATCAATGGATTCCTTTGCTACTTGGAGGATGAATGGCAGCGGAATGGAGAAGGAAGAGAGAGAGGAGACACCACTTCAAGGAGAAGATGAGTCTAGAAGAAGCTCACCACCATAGGAGGCCATGGATAAGAGCTTGGAGGAAGAAGGAGATGAATGAAGGGAGAGGAAGAGAAGAGCACGAAATTTTGGGCTCTAAAAGAGCTCTGAAATCTAAAGTTTAATTTTCAAATGATCAAAGTTGGAAAAATGCACACAAATAGCCTCTATTTATAGCCTAAGTGTCACACAAAATTGGAGGGAAATTTGAATTTCTATTCAAATTTCACTTGAATTTGAAATTGAATTTGTGGAGCCAAATTTTGGAGCCAAAATTTCACTAATTATGATTATTGAATTTCAGATATGGTTCAGTCCACTAATCCAAGATCAACTCCAAGATTCTCCACTAAGTGTGCTTAGGTGTCATAAGGCATGTAAAGCATGAAGGACATGCACAAAATGTGACTATATGATGTGGCAATGAGGTGTAGCAAGCAAATGCTCACCTCCCCCTCTAAAATTTAATTGGATTGGGCTTCTCCCAATTCAATTAAATTTATTTCTCAACACACACATCAAATATTCACTTAATGCATGTGAAATTACAAAACTACCCCTAATACAAAAACTAGTATAGGTGCCCTAAAATACAAGGGCTGGAAAATCCTACATTTCTAGGGTACCCTACCTACATTATGGAGCCCTAAATACAAGGCCCAAAATTAATGAAACCTTAATCTAATATGTACAAAGATAAGTGGGCTGATACTTAGCCAACGGGCCCAAAATCTACCCTAAGGCTCATGAGAACCCTAGGGCCTTCTCTTGCATCTTTGGCCCAATCTTCTTGGAGTCTTCTATCCAATGCCCTTCGGGGTAGGATTGCATCATCCGCTAAGCGGCAGGATCGAAATTTGCTTAAGTGAGTGTAACATCAGTTACACTCATAATTGCCCAAATTTACTAAACCTTACCTGCATTTTCTCTCACACCCAACTTCGTGCATTCTTGCTTTTTCTGCATCTTCACGCATCTTCGACTATTGTTAAAGATTCAAGTAAGTTTCCCATTTCCTTTTTTCTCTTTTATTCCATTAAACCTTTGGTTAGAAAACCTTAAATTTAGCTTTAGATTCTTAAGGTTTTAATGTTTTTAGAAGAAGTAAAAGATTAGAACTTTATATATGTCTGTACTGTAGAAGCCATTTTGGTTGGTTTGCATGTTTGATTTTCCTTTTAGAGGCTAAAAAAAGTGCAAGAAAACAAAATGCATTTTTTCTGGAAAATGTGATGAACTCGTTAGGCGAGTTTGCTGGGCTAAGCGAGTTCATCAGTATTCATTGAATATATGTGTTTTCGAAAGAACTCGCTAAGCGCGCATACTGCGCTAAGCAAGTTCATCTTTTAAGGACGCACACTCATCCTCTTGCTGGGATTCCTGTGGCTAAGCGAGGCTGATTCGCTAAGCTTGGGTAACTTAGTCAAATTTTTTGTTGAAAGTCGCGCACTAAGCCAAGCTTACCTGAGCTAAGCGCATTTCGTTACGGAAAATTCCATACTTATTGTACTTTCTGAAGTGTATGGTACCGCTAAGCACGAACCTTGAGGAGCTTAGCGCAAATCCTTGCAGCAACAATTAAGCTTAGCGGGCAATTGCCAGCTAAGCCAATTTTGTAGAAGCTGAAATTTTGCAACATCCGCTAAGCGGCCCCACGTGTCGCTAAACGGTTTTGTATATTTTGTGAAGGCCAACTAAGTGAACCATGTCTCGCTAAGCCGCCAGTGCCTTTTTCAGTTTTATTTTTCAGTTTTTGAATTTAAATAACTTGGGTTCTGATTACCTGTTTGGTTCTTTTATTTGCAGATGACGTTTAGGAAATGTAATAGTATCGGTTCAAGACCCACAACACAATATGATACAAGGAGATTTCACTCCTTAGATGCTTGGAATCGGTACATGGATAATGTCCTGGGGAGAAACATCTTGCCTGAGAGGAAGGTGGAGCTCTACCACACCGAGTTGAATGATTTTAAGACTGAGTTGGAGAGGCGTAATTTCCATAAACGCCTCACCAATTTGGTTGATGGGAGCATAGATTTGGCTTTGGTGAAGGAATTCTATGCAAACCTATACAACTTTGATGGTCCTTCACCAAAGCAAGCCAGGGTCAGAGGCCATCTAGTGAAGATTGACATTGACAGCCTCAACACATTTTTAGAGACACCTGTGGTGTTGGCAGAGGGTGAGACTTTACCCACATACTCCAGATACTGCAGGCTGCCCACAGATTACAGAGACATTGAGGCTTCCTTATGCATACCAGGCCGAGGGTTCATCTTGAACACTGAGGGCCATCTTAGGAGGATTCTCAGGAAAGATTTGACTAATTTAGCCCAGGTGTGGAGTGTTCTCTCATACTCCAACCTGGCCCCCACATCACATACCTCTGATCTGACAGTGGACAGATCTAGGCTGATCTTTGGCCTAGTCTCTCGCATGGACATGAACATAGGAGCTCTTATTTCTGGCCAGATGACTTCTATAGCCCAGCTAACACTTCTAGACTTGGGTTTCCTGCTCTGATCACCGCCCTATGTAGACCCAAAGGGGTTGTTTCTGACAGCCTTACCTTTGAGCGCCTTAGTCCGATCATTAACTTGCCCTATATAAGGAAGAACTGTTGGAATCCTGATGATCTGACAGTTTCTATCAAAGGGGCTAGGAGGGCGAGGGCGAGGGCGAGGCCAGCTGAGCTCCTTTCCCCATCTGCAGCTCCTATTCCAGCATCCACTTCAGCAGCTCCTTTGAGTTTGGCCAAAAGAGGCTACCGTTCGTCGGCTCTTTCTCGTTTTGCCTGCCTGGTGCTAACTAAGTGTGTGCTCGGGCGGACGGACGACCAAGCCCCTCCTCCCCCTTGTGCCTGCGTGAGTGTATGTGTGTGTGACCTTGTGTCGTGCCATGTTATGACATGATGATCCACCACTAAGGCATAGACTTAGCCAACGGGGTGCAAGCCAAAGTTAGCAAAATCCTGGCAAAACTGATCATGGGGGGGAGGAGGGAGCCAACCAATCCGAAACTTAGCACGGGGCCATAACCCAGCACCGCTGACCCTAGCCAAGCCAACAACGGGCAAAAACCACGAAGTTGACCGGGGGGGAAAAATTTCAACCAACGGCTTGCCAAGACCTAGCCACGGGCCAAAACCGACCACCGGGCACATGGAAAAACTTAAGCAATGGCTAAACCAAGCAGCTCCACAAACTTAGCATCAACCATCATTTGTTTCTTTGCCTCAAAGAAGTTCCCCAATAGATTAAAAGCATCACCGGGAAGGTTTGCAAGGCAAAACCCTTCACCACAGTGGCGGACCGGGCCGAAGTCCCCTGGAAGGGGGCGCCAGAGAGGGTGAGTGCCCCGTCATACCCGGACCCTGTCGCACCA